>NC_048438.1:9619145-9925419 GCF_004353265.1 Vitis riparia | reverse complement strand
CCATTAAGTCAAGTGGTCCAAATTATGTGTGTGTAATATGTGGTATATATGAATTATTAATTTATATATATATATATATACACATAAGGGAAAAATACAGGGTTTCTGTTCTGTTATATTTTGTTTTGTTTTCTCTTGAGGACTGAAAAGAGCACGTACTGCACGAACTCTTCGGAGCACACATAGGGACTTAATTTGGGTGTAGAAAAGAGAAGAGCTCATTGAACCCGGATTTTTCACTCCATCACAAACTGAGCGTATCCTTGAACACTAGTGGAGCACATGAATGGCTTTCCATGGGATCAATCAAGGTAACTATTTCATAATTCCCAATTTTTTACTGCATGCTTTAATGTCTACATGAGATCCTATGTGGTTTAAAATTTTTCATCAATTGGTATCAGAGCCACCATGGATGACATTTAAGCTACAATTTTTGGGTTATTTAGGGTTTCCGTTTTTTTTATTTGGAAGCCATTTTTTTGGGGTTTTTTTTCGTTTGGTGTTAATTTTCCATTTTGAAGCCTAATTGATGTTGGAGACTTGTAGAAAATATTGTTAGGAGCAAAACCCATAATTTGTTTTTGGTTTTTGGAGCTCATTTGATGGGATTTCGAAAATTAAGGCTTGTTATGGTATTTCATTTTATGTGTTTTTGTGCATTTTTTAGGCTTAGATTGAAGGATTAATGTTTGAGGATGGAAACCTGATTGTTTTCGTCGAAAATGCACTTTTTTTTTTGCCGGAATATATTTTTTTCTTCTCCAGGAGAACCACGTCTATTCAACCCATGGAGAAGACGATGACGTCATTAAAAATAATACTAAAAAATAAATAAAATAATTTTTTTTTTGGTTGTCTTGGTATTCTTGGAATGATTATGCATATGTTGCAATTATTATGCATTTTTAAGTTTGGCTTTTTTTTTTGGGACAATTATTTTTATTATTATTATTATTTTTCTTTTGGGTATAATTTTTTTTTTTTTTTTTTTGTCCTAGGCTATTTTGTTAAATATTTCAATTTATTGTGACATTAAAGAACACTTGTGTGATTGCCTATCGTAATTCCAAGTGTGTCAAGTTGTGCAAATTGAGATATTTTGAATTTATCATGACAATAGTGAACATATATGTGGTTGCCCATCGTGATCCTATATGTGTCAAATTGTCTTTGTTGATATATTTTATCTTCCACTTTTAGTTGTTTTATTATTGTGATTACTAAAGTCCATACAGGTATTGTAATTGTTCTATCAATGATTATAATACTTGGTAGGATTCTTAGATTGGTGAAGGAAATTAATTATATATTATGAACCGTACTAATTTTCTTTGCTCTTTCGGTAATAAAATTAATGCATTTTGGTTATAATATTTAATTAGTTGTCTTTACCGCTGTGGAATTTCAAAATTCCAAGCTATTGGTAAATTGAAAAATTCTGAAAACTAGCAAATAGCATGATTTTGTAATAACATGCATATTGTTTAATTTTGCTATTTTCCAGCTACTAACAATCCTGGAATTACTTTTCAATTGTCTGTCATCAAGCCTTTTTCTAGAAATAATTTTGAAGAATGGTATGAGTTTTTTAATGTGCATATGACTCTACACAATTTGGACTTGGCTTTGAGAGTTGATGAGTCAAGTAAGCCCATTGATGTGAGATCTGTAGATGAAAGATCCTTTTATGAGAAATGGGAGAACTCTAATAGGAGTTGTTTGATGGTGATGAAATACACTATGGATAAATCTATCAAAGAATGTGTGCCAAAGACGGAAAGGACCAAAGACTTTTTGGAATATGTGAAGGTCAATTATACCAAGATTGATAAAGTAGAAATGACAACTTATTTGAAGCTTCTCACAACCACTATGTATGAGGAAGTAGGTAGGGTTAGAGATCACATCATTAAGCTAAAACACTACTTCAACAAGGCAAATGAGATGAAAGTGGAGTTGAGTGAGAAATTCTTGAAATGGTTGATACTTGAGTCTCTTCCTACTTCTTTTGATGTGGTGAAGTTGACTTATAATGCCTTGAAGGAAGAATGAACTTTGGAAGAGTTGATGTCCATTGTGGTGCAACATGAAATCTCACTAAAGAAAAATAAGACTCACTTTCTTGCTATTGTTACTGACCAAGTGAACAATATGAAGAAAAAACCTCCACACAAGAATTCTGGAGGCTCAAAGCAATTTAAGAGAAAAGGGAATTCGAGTCAAGGAGCCTCTAATGCATCTGCTTCTTCTAATGCTACAAAGAATGAGAAATTTAAGGGAAGTGCAACTTTTGTCACAAGATTGGGCATAAGCAGGTTGATTGCTTCAAGTTTAAAAATTAGCTAGAGAAAAAAAAAGAGTAAAATTGTAGTTGTGGTTAATATGAATGCAAACATGATTGAGACTAATATTGTTGATGTTCATGCCAATTCTTGGTGGTTAGATACTGGTGCCACTATTCATGTTACTAATTCTTTGCAGGAGATGACAAACAAAAGGATGACGTCAAAGCATGAAGAATTTGTGTATATGGGTGATGGAAGCAAAGTGAAAGTAGAATTTTTTTGGCATGATAAAGCTAAGATTGGCCATTAAAAGCTTTTTATTGTTACACGATGTTGCTTACATACCCTCACTTAGGAGGAATTTGATTTTTGTATCTATTTTGGATAGACAAAGTTACTCTTTCCACTTTGGAGGAGGAAAAATGGATATTTTTAGCAACTCAGTTCTAATTGGCAATTGTGTTTTGTTTGGCAATCTTTATAGTCTCAGTTTGCATCATGGTCCTTTATGTGATTCATCTTCTGTTAATTCTATTGTTGATTGTAAGCGTGCTAGAATGAATTTGAGTTCTTCCATGTTGTGACACAAACGCCTAGGTCATATTTCTAGGCAAAGATTAGAGAGATTGGTTAGAGATGGTGTGCTTTCCAATCCTGATTTCTCAGACTTCGAGACTTGTGTTATTTTCTTAAAGGGGAAAATGACAGCTAAGACCAGAAATGAGAAGATTGATAGGTGTGGAAGTACTTTAGACTTGATTCCACACACACACACACACACACACATATATATATATATGTGTGTGTGTGTGTGTGTGTGTGTGTGTGTGTGTGTGTGTGTGTGTGTGTGTGTGTGTGGTCATTTGACACCAACTACTTTAGGGGGTTATAAATATTTCATCACTTTTATTGATGATTTCTCTAGATATTATTATGTTGAACTAATCCATGAGAAATCGAACTCCCTAAATGTGCTTAAGGCCTTTAAGGCTAAGGTGAAGTTGCAGTTGGAAAAACCCATTAAAGTTGTGAAGTCTGATAGAAGTGGTGAGTATTATGGGAGATATGATGAGACTAGACGGAATCCTGGACCATTCGCTAAGTTTCTGTTGGAATGTGGCATTGATGCTAGATATACAATGTCAGACACTCCTCAACAGAATGGGGTTGTAGAAAGGAAGAATCACACATTGTTGGATATGGTAAGATGCATGTTGTCTAATTCCTCCCTACCATAATTTCTATGGGGTGAAGCCTTAAGGACTGCGACATATATTTTGAATCAAGTGCCTAGTAAGTCTGTGCCTATGACACCTTATGAGCTATGGTCAGAGAAAAAACTGAGCCTTCACAATTTCCATGTTTGGGGATGTAAGGCTGAGGTTAGGCCATATAACTCACAGTCAAAGAAACTTGATCCTAAAACCATTAGTGGTTTCTTCGTTGGTTATTGCATTGGATCAAGGGGTTCCATATTTTATTGTCCATCTCATACCAGTAGGATCATTGAGTCAGACAGGGTTGTATACTTTGAAGATGAAGTTAATGTTGATCCCAATTTTGTGCCTTGTGAGATACCTTTTGGAGAAGAGCATGCTATAATTCCTTTTTCCACATCTCATGTTCCAAATGTGGATGTTCCTATTGTCCAACAGCCAACCACTAATCAAGGAGAGCATGGTGATCAAGTGGAACCTGACATTCATGTTGATGATAATGTTGTTGATGTGATTACTTTGAGAAGATCATAGAGGGTTTGTAAGCCGATTATTTCAGATGACTACATGATTTATTTGCAGGAGCATGAGTATGATGATTATGATGATTATGATCCAGTCACTTATCAAGAAGCAATTCATTATCCTCAATTCACTTCTTGGAAAGAAGTCATGAATGATGAAATGAACTCTATGTATATGAATGGTGTTTGGGATTTGGTTGAATTGCCACATGGTTGTAAACCAATTGGGTGCAAGTGGGTCTTTAAGACCAAACGTGATTCTAGCGAGCGAATAGAGAGATACAAAGCTAGACTTGTGGTTAAAGGTTATAATCAAATAGAAGGAATTGATTTTAAAGAAACCTTCTCACCTGTGTCGACCAAAGACTCTTTTAGACTTATTATGGTTATAGTAGCTCATTTTGATTCAGAGCTACATTAGATGGATGTCAAGACAACTTTCTTGAATGGTGATCTGGATGAGGACGTGTATATGGAGAAGTCTACTAGTTTTGTAGAAGTTGGAAATGAAGATTTAGTTTGCAAGCTCAATAAGTCAATTTATGGTCTTAAACAGGCTTTGGGGCAGTGGTATCTAAAGTTTGATAAGATTATCACCCAAAATGGTTTTAAAGATAATACAGTTGACAGATGCATATATTTGAGGGTCAGTGGGAGTAGTTACATATTTCTTGTTTTATATGTTGATGATATACTACTCGCATCAAATGATTCTGACTTGTTGATTGAGACAAAGCACATGTTGTTAACCTATTTTGACATGAAGGATTTTGGTGAGGCTTCTTATGTTTTGGGCATAAAGATTCTTCGTGATAAAGCTAATTGATCGCTCGGATTTTTGTCGTTTATTGGATCAAAACAAAATTTATAACCTAATTCACTCTTCTATAGCAATTTGTACCCGATCAAAAAGTGGTTTTAGTACAAACTACTGTAGTATAGTGGTTTTTAGGTATCGTCCACAAGGATGGATTATTCTTGGTAATTAAGGCTTGAATGAGATGATAAGAAATGATTGTGATCAAGTGAAATTGACTTGAAATTGCATGATAAAATTCCAAAAAAACAATGTATTCAAATTGAGAGGAAAATGAAGTGTAAAAGAGAAGAAAATTAATAAGAGGTGAAATTCTCGGAGTTAGGATTTTCTAGAAAGCAATTTCCATGGTGAATAGGTGTTGAGATCTAATTTTCATCAAGTTAGATTGAAAACCTAAATTTTCATCTAAACCGATTTTTGATTTAGTTTTAGGTCTAGATCTAATTTCTCTTCAAATTAGGTAATCTAATCCAAGAGATCAATTCAAATCATATATTCAATTCATCTTAAATTATCTTCCGATGATTCACACAATGCAACTATTCAATCTCATCAAATCTAGCATTAAGAATTTGATGAATCTACCTAGCTTGCATTATAGTAATCATCCAAGACAATTTGAAGAGAAAAATCCCCAAATTTCAATTATTCAATCAATTGGATCAAATTACCTTTGCAATTCAAGCTTAATTCTCTAATTCACCATAGATCTTGCCTCTAGATCTTCCCTCCTCCGAGAAAAACAAGATTTAGCCACTCATGCTTGGAGATTTGATCTCACAAGACATGTTTGGCTACCGAGAAAATAAGATAAACTAAAGGAAATTGGAGAATTATATAGAGAGAAAAAGTATGAAAAGTTCTACAATTAGAAAATGTATCAAAAAGTCTTTTAATGAGTCAATCACGTTTCTATTTATAGGCCAAGGTCAAGTGGACACTTGGCATCATCTAAGAGGTCTTCCGAAGGCTTCTTCATCAAGGAATCTGGAGAAAATGCATTTTCGCACGAGCCCCTAGCAATTTTGCATGATGGTGCGAAGTGGAAAGTCCATTAGCTGCATTTTCGTTTTGCTAGAGCCTTTCGCATGACTATGCGAAATTTTCGCATGGTCATGCGAAATCATTTTTCACATTTCCCTTATGTGCTGCAGCCAAGCCTATTCTATTTTATTTCGCATGACTATGCGAAATTGAAAAACAGGCTTTTTCGACTCCTCCTTGCAATTTCTCCAATTTCTTCATTTTTAATCCATCTCCACCACCTGCAATTAAGCTCCAAATCCCAATCCAAACCGATTGCATTGCTTCTTTCATTATGCATTTGGATCATCATCAACTTTATTTGTTTTCTTCAATTCGATTCATCTCTTTTGTCATCAATTTATCAAAATCATACCTTGAAATGACTCCAAAACTTCATAAAACTTGTTAGTAACTCTTGCAAGGGCAACAACATGCTAATTGAGTGTTTTAGGCATAATTACTACTCAAAAGACGTGAAACTCATGAGAATTATTATCTAAAATATGCTCTTTTTGAGTAATAATCACTAATGAGGTGCTTAAATTGTCTCAAAGAACTTATATTGAGAAGATATTGAAGAGATTCAATATGCACAACTGTAGTTCTACTAGAGCACCAATTGTGAAGGGTGATAAGTTTTCAAAGACTTAGTGTCCTCAAAATGATGATGAAAGAGAGGAAATGAGAACCATTCCTTATTCATTTTTGGTTGGCAGCCTTATGTATGCCAAGTATGTACACACCTTGATATTGCTTTTGTTGTGGGCATGTTGGGAAGGTACTTAAGCAATCTTGGGAGTCAACATTGGAAAGTTGCTAAGAAGGTCCTTAGGTATTTGCAAGGAACTAAGGACTTAATGTTGATATATCGGTGCACCAACATACTTGATGTAGTTGGGTTTTGTGATGTTGATTTTGCTGGTTGCATAGATGATAAGAAGTCCACTACGGGCTATATTTTTGTGATGATAGGAGGAGTTGTATCTTGGAAAAATGTCAAGCAGACGCTTACAACATCCTCAACTGTGGAAGCAGAGCATGTGGCATGTTATGAGGCTTGTTGTCATGCTATATGGATGCGGAATTTTATTTCAGCTTTGGGAGTTGTTGACTCAATTTCTAGACCGCTGAAATTATTTTGTGATAATTATGCAGCTGTTGCTTTCTCTAAAAACACTAGAAGTATTTCTCACTCCAAACATATTGATGTAAAGTTCTATTTTGTTAAGGAGAAAGTGGTAGAGTCTCTTATTGATATTGAGCACATGTCCACAAAAGGTATGTTGGCGGATCCATTAACAAAAGGCTTAACCATAGTTGTGTTTCAGGAACATGTATCCCAAATGGGGTTGTTGGAAGCCTAGGTTGCATTAAGTTAGTGGGAGTCATTTTTAGTATTGTTATATTATGCTATTGTTGGAATGATTGCTATTATTGTATATTTCCTTGTGAATCAAGCAATGAAGCATGTATGATTGCTTTTGATTATTTGTTTTGATGAGATTCTATGGGACATTGATTTATGATTATGTATATGTTGTGATGTTTGATTATGTAGTCCAAGTAGGATAATTGTTGGAATTTTTATGGGTGGACTTACATAATCAATGTGATAATGCCATAAATTAATGTTATTTTAATTTTTGTATTGTGGTCCATAATAGGGTTGGACACATTATTGCTTGATTTTTTATGGGTTCACCCTAATTCACTTGACTGACCCATTAAGTCAAGTGGTCCAAATTGTGTGTGTGTGTGTAATATGTGGTATATATGAATTATTAATTTATATATATATACACATAAGGGAAAAATGCAAGGTTTCTGTTATGTTCTATTTTGTTCTATTTTCTCTTAAGGGCTGAAAAGAGCACGTACTGCACGAACTCTTCGGAACACACACAAGGACTGAATTTGGGTGTAGAAAAGGGAAGAGCTCATTGAACCCGGATTTTTCACTTCATCACAAACTGAGCGTATCCTTGAACACCAATGGAGCACAGGAATGGCTTTCCATGGGATCAATCAAGGTAACCATTTCATAATTCCCAATTTTTTACTAGATGCTTTAATGTCTACATGAGATCCTGTGTGGTTTAAAATTTTTCATAATCTAGAACCTTATCTCTTCTCACATGACCTAACTCTCTCATCTAAATGCAAAAATCCTAAACTTCGAAATCATTCTCTCTTTTCCCGACCAAACAGGCCTGTGGACCCCGCATTTCATACTTGAATATCTATATCAGTTTGCCCACCTCGAGCTCCACCGAGAGGCTGATGGATCATGATCCTTGAGTTTGGAAAGCTATATCTCTTTCCCTTGGTGCCACAGCTAAGCAAGAATGCTCTCATACTAGCTGCTAGTCCAACGCATACAGTGGGAACATCAAGTCGGATATGCCTCATTGTATCGGATATGGCCATGCTAGCTGTAACTGATCCTCCAGACAATGCTTTCCTCAAACCAGAGTTTGTTTGTTTCCAACTCAATTTCCTCTGCTCAAGCTTTTTTCTCTTCCCTTGAAGCTTACTCTGCTTCTCTCCCCTTGCTTTGGATGTGGCTGCAGCGGCCATCGAGGTCATGATACTGTCGGGCTCCATGCACTAGGTGGCGACGAGAGTGGCGGCAGAGGTGACCGCCGTGATGATCTTCACCATCTGCCCGTCCCTTTCGGCTCCGGAGGAGGCAGTTGTGACGACTGCTATTGCAGCGATGGCAGTTGCCACTCTTGCGATAGAAACAGCGGCGTGGAGCTGGGCATTCTGATGCTCGAGTACTTCCAGCAGCACCCAGTCTAGAAGAAGACTAAAGCCACTGACGCCGGAAAGAGAGATGGCTATGGCGGTGCTGGAGAAAGCAAACTCACCCACAGAACCAATCTGCTCCCGTTTCTTGTCGTTGCTTCCGGGTGCAACTTCAGTTCTTGAAGTTAAAACTACAACATGATAAGCACCACAAGCTATCTCCTCCATAAAACTCTTTGTAAGTTTATCGTCAACAAGGATTGGGAGTTTCCCATCAACTTGGGGATTTCCTAGCTGCCCATAAACAAGACTTCTCATTGGTTCCAATTCAGAGCGTCTCCCATGGATTCAAGCTGACTAACTTTCCGATGCTCTTTAACATATTAAAATTAACCCATTTCATGTGTTCCTTTCACTGAATCTGATTTATGAGTGCTATGATTCCATCCTTAGCATCCTCAGGTTTAAGTTCCGGGTCCTTACAGCAGCATCCACTATCCATTGGTCCACTTGGAGGGCTTGAGCATTCCCCGACACTGCCAGATTGATCAATGCGAGTGTCATTTGAAACTCGGCACTTAAAAAGGAACAATTTCTTGAGATGGAATTTTAGCGTGGAGCTTCTTTTCAATAACAGGCAATTTATCGTGCTCATCAGAATATTGGCTGTCTACATTCATATAAGCAGAAGAATGATCAGGAGATCCACAGGCTATGCGGAGCCTCTTTTTCTGATTAACCTTTTGCAACACCTCCCTGATGTATTGGCGCTGCCAGTAATTAGTGCCCATAGCAACATATAAGATTCAGAGGTTCCTTTTCTGATATCTCCCAAAAGCATATAGAAGGTGTTGTAGAATGCCAGAACAGAGAGTTGCAATATTTTCTGCTTCTTACTGAGCTTGCCGAAATCATGAATATCCGGTTTCGTAACGTTCTGCGTCATAGCATAAAACCTTTTCCCGATCCTCCCATGGTCTGAAATTATTCTATTTGTCTCTCCTTTGCCTGATTAAATATCTCCTTGATTCTCGACTTCTCAAGCCCGTAAATTCCAGTGTAGAACTCCAAAGAGCTTCTATTCTCATGATCATTTCCAGCCGAGCATGTACATCCCAAGAGAAACAGAGGAAACCAAAGAATAATAACAGGAAAATAACATGAAGCCTTTAACAATCATGTCAGACCCATTTCATCATTTGATCCATAGGTCCAACAAACAGTGGGTTAAAAAAATATAAAAACAAAGAATATTCACAAAAAACAGAGCACAAAACTCAACAAGCTCTTCAAATATTTAACCAAAAAAAATCAGCCAACCAAAACAACTCAACAAGCAAAGTTAAGATCACAGAGAATGAGATAGGCAGAGTACGAAGAGTGAAAAACATATGTGAAAACCATGGTAACCAAACCTGAAAATCTCTTCCTCGGCTGGGTGCTTTCGACTGTAACTCACTACTTCGTCTCGTGTCAATACTCAGCTCAGAATTCTCCTCAATAGGTTTCTCAAGCAATCCTCCCCCCTTTAAAGCTACTAGCCTCCCTGTCTCATTTTCCCCCCAGGTTCTCCCATCTCCGGTAGCTTTTTCCTTTCTCTGACCAGCCTGGAGACCCTCAACTAAAACCTCCTTTTTTTTTCTTCTCTCTCCAGACCTCCCCCTAGCTGTGTATCCTAACCAACTCTGAAAAGCACCCCTCAAGCACCACTACCTCCTGCCACTGCCACCAGAAGCCTCCTCTCTCATACGCTCCTGGCAGCTAGCACTAACGGTCTCCAAGATTCCTTAACAGGTGTCCCTTTTTCATTGCTCCTCAATTCCACTACTCTGATTCCCAGCAGCCATCCACGAATCGACAAGTGGCCTTATGGGATTGTGACACTTGGCAAAACAGGCTGCATGAAAGTGAGCCTCTAATGGGGGTCTACAGCCTTAGTTGAAAACTAATTTTCCTACTTTTTTTATTGTCTAAATATTTAGAATACAAGCTTAAACATTAAGAGAATAAAACCAAAATCATAATCATAATATACTCAAAACCAATAAATTAATCAAATGAATGAAATAAATACAATGAACATAATGCACATGGCCATGCATGGCTTGCAATGTTGAAGAACAACTGAATGGTGTAGGGAAAATAAATAAATAAATTGTCACATCTAAATTTCTCACCACATCATTGACATCTAAAGAGTCTAGCTCATCCTACCAAAACTTACGTTTGGACCACCAACGGAGAGGAGCATGGAGAATCCATCTTCGACTACCTAAAAAAAAAAACGAAAACAAGTGAGTGAGATTGAACTGCATTATAGGAATAATGATAGGTTTCAGTGATCTGTTGGGTGTGGTGTTTGGTTTAAAGAAATAATAAACTTCTGTAAAGTAACTAGTAGTGTGCAGATTGGAGAATAAATAAGCTTTGGTGGAGTTGTTGTGTTATGCAAGTTAAAGAACGATGAAAATGGGGTTTCGTTGGAGCTGAGGATTGTGGTGTTTGGTTTGGAAAAGAAACTAAAGCTTGAGTAGAGATGTTAGTGGTGTAGGTTGTATTACAAAAGAAAGTGGGTATTGATGACCATCGACAATAAGGACTGCTACTGCACGACTCTTGATCATGGTTTTAAAAATCAGACTAGACCATTGGTCCGCCACCATTCTGGTTTGGTTCGGATCTTTGAGTCGACCAACCTTTAAACCACCCTTGAACCTCCGGAATTGGTGGTCAGATCGGTAAACCGATTGACCCACCCGATTTTAGATGAATCGAACATTTCAAAAGATTTTTTTTTTCCTCCCCTTAAAAACGACATCATTTCAACCTTTGAACCCATCCCCTTCCCAAACGTTCGTTGCTCCGCACCACTGTCATCTCTTTTGACTCTAGTCATGCGACGTCGTCGACCCGACGATGATGCCACATTCATCTCGACGATGTCACCACAATCCCACGATGACACCATTGTCACTCCTTTTTAGGTCCAGTCCTGCAACATTGTCGGCTCGACGATGATGCCGCTCCCATCCCGATATGCTGCCACCATCCGACGATGACACCATTGTCACTCCCTTTCGGCTCCAATCCTACAACGTTGTCGACCCAACGACAATGTCGTTGCCATCCCAACATGCCGCCGCCATCCGACGATGACGCCATCCCAACAGTGGCCATAACCTATAACATTGAAAGTTGCCAATTTGCCATAAACAATAATTTAATAAATAAATTGTAACATTCAAACTTTTCATAAACAATAATTTAGACTTTTGAAATTTCAAATTTTGAATATAGAAATGTCAAAGTTTATGACTAAATTTTTTGCTATAATTTCATGAATTTTAAATTTGGTCATTAAATGTGTCAAAAAAATGTTGATCTTTCCATTGCTTTAAAGTAAAAAAATTTAAAATATCAATTATATACATATAAGTATGTTATTGATTGAGAATACCAATTATATATATATATATATATATATATAGAAATTTTTTTTTTTGTTAGCATCATATTAACACAAAGAAATAATATTTAAATATAAAAACACAATATTATGAGTCTTTCATTCAAATTTTTAGATTTTTTATATTTTATATTTTTATTTACTTTATTAGTTTATTTCCATTATTATTTATTTTAATTTTACAATTGTAATTTTTTTAATTTTATGATTTTAAAATTTTAAAATTTAAAATTTAAATTTAAATTAATCAAAATATTATGATTTAAAAAAAATTATGAAAACAATGTGTCACTCATAATTTACTATTTTATTTTTCAACATTATTTTTAATTTAATAATATAAAAATATGTATATTTATGATATCACCGGTTCGATCGTCGGCTTCACTAGTAAATCGTGATCTGGTAACTTTTTCAGCTCAATGACCGATTCAGTTTTAAAAACATTGATCTTGATAGAGGCTGGTTGTGATAGTGATGTATCTCCTTGAGGTTATGGCAACTATGGGATGAGTTGTCTTATGGCTAGGTTATGGGTTGGCAAATGACTCTTAAGCACAACTAGGGCAACTACCAAAGACTAGGGTTATGGCTTGATGTGAGGGGCTGCCAAGGACAACTTATCCAGTTGCGGTGAAGTGGTCTTTAGGCAACCAAAAGGTAGGCTACAGTAGGAGGATGGGGTGGTTGGTGAGCAAGGATGTTATGTTTAATAATAATAAAAAAATGGAAAAGTTAGGGATAGTTGGTACATAAGTTAGTTGAGTTATGTTTGGTGTGTTTTAGAGTATGTAAATGTCGAGTATAGGAGTTTTTTTATTTTTATTTTATGAAATCATATAAGTTGTATATTTGTTATTGGTTAGAAAAATAATCTATTTCATGTTTTCAAGTGTGAATTTTAATAGCATATAGACTTTATTTATGATTCATAATATACTAAAAATGATTATTATTTTAGCATGTTTATTATTAAAAAGAAACAACTCATTTTATTTTATATTTTAAGACATGAATTAGGTAGCTATAATAAACTCAAATTTTATTTTATTTTATTTTATTTTTGGTTCATGAAGCATAAAAACGATAATTGTTTTGGTATATTAATAAACTCAAAGTACATAAAAAACAATATGTTCAATAGTCATTAAAATTTAATTTACCCATTTAATAAATATAATTAATATTTATAAAATAATGTTAATAAAAAAAAGATTGAATCAAATTAAATTATATTCACAAAATATCCTTTGTTGTTTCAAATACCAAATCTTCATTTTACATCTTTAAAGAAAATGAAATCAATTATCAATTAATTCAAATCATGAATTTATCTTATGACATTAAGGTTTTAAAAGTCTAAACAAACCTAAATATGTTGTAAATCAATCAAAAACAAAACCCTAAACTAAGAATTAAAGGTCACCAAAATCAAGATTGTGATCCACTTAATGTCTTCAAAATGTCTCTCACAGAAAATCCAAAAAACTAGTGATTGACATGTTTATAGTGGACCACCGATGAGAGCTCAAAAACAACTCAGAAAATGAACATAAGTGTACAATAAGGCAACAAAGGGTGTAGAAATCAATCCTAGATGGAATGTGACAAGATGACAAAATAGAGGATTTATAGGAACCCTATTTCGATGACCAAGATAATTCATCCCTCTAAATATAAGGTAGTTTACTACAATCTCTATTGAATTACCCAAATTTATTAACTGACTGTAAGCACATTATTATCTTACAAGGAATCTATGACTTGTATCTTATGTGTAACTTATAATGCACTCAAGTCATATACAATGCAAGTGATGTGGGTTGAATGCCCAAATCAATATTAATGTATAAATGAGATAATAAGAGGACAATCAAGTTTAACGTTGTTACATCATGTCTTACTTTTATAAGCTCAATCCAAATAAATATTTAATGAAAAGTATTAGCATATATGCCTAAGGCGCAATATTGTGTAGCGGCTACTTGAGTTAGAGGAAATAACTCTTAATTTTGTTAAATCAAAGTTGAATCTAGTCAATCCTTTAATTGAACCACTAAATAAAAAATTAATAGAAAATACATTAAGGGGATGAGATTTATGCCTAATACAAAAGTCAAATGTGATAGTAACCCAACCTACTAGAATGAAAATCTCAAGAAATAGGTTCATGCATATAGGTAATAATAAGACACTTGTTGACTATTAGGTGTTCTTATGTATGATATATCATCTCTAAGTTGTAAATACAAGAGTTTCTATAATGATTGAGGATGAAATACTCTTAATGAATATCACATCCCTTATGGATGGCATACTCAACAAATTCACCTATATGAGAGTGAAAGTGGGGCCACTTCCCATGAGAACACAAACAAGTTCTCTAGAGCTTTCATTAATATCGAAGTATGGTGCATGACTTGTTTGTATCAACCCGATACTTACAACTTTGAGTTAAGAAACTAATGTGGATATTAGGTTCCTTGTATCACATAAAGAAATTTTGGTTCATAGAAAATTTAATTTCACCAAGTTTTTATGACTCGGTTAATTTACCATAAGGCTAATTCATAACTTATGGGCACCAATTCTAATGCATTGGATTCTCATGTTTCTTCAATTATCATTTGTTCTTTCCTTTATTCATGCACTCTATAGAGATTATTGGAAGAAGGTATGCGTAATTTCCCTACCCCACATTGGAAAGAAATAGGATCATTAAGTGGTCTATATTTGAACTCACATTGACAGTTTTACTTTAAGTTTAGCGCTTTCACACTCTAGCCAAAACATAATTCCAATAAGTATTCAATTTAGACTTTGGCTTTTGCTTTCAATTCCCCTTTCATTTCTTTTATGATCTTTTTGAATTTGTCTACTTGTTTTGGTTTTTTAACAAATGCATTACTATTAAAAACATTGAAAGTGCTAAACTTTTAGAATTTTTCATCATTCTAACTTAAGCATCAGAGTTCGAATGATTAAGATGACCACAATACTGGTAGCATACTTGCCTTGCAGATGCATCAGCGCATGTTTGAAGATGCGGGATATGATTTACGTTTGACTATAATAAAAGCCATAATAAAATATTTTTCTTTTTTAATCTCTTGTATATATTTTAACTAAAATTTTTAATCATAACTAGAAAACATAGGTTAATAGTAATTTTTAGGTTTTTTTCCAAGCTTCTCTTGTCACCTTCCGGAAAGAAAATCATATAGCTAATAACCACAGTATTATAACTTTCCACCCAATTCACACGTTTATTTTCTTGGGAACAATTTTCCAACTCAAAGTCAAGAAGAGAAGGAAGGGAAAAGAAAGACGCAGCCAGAGGTGGGAAGACCAATTAACAGAAGAAAGTGAAGTTAATTGGTCCGTACTAGTTTATGCTAGCTAGTGATTTGGTCACATGGTACATGATTATGCTTAGCCGTTGACAGTTGACTCTTCCTAATTAAAATACTGAAGGCAGCAAACATTACTCTAAACCTAAAATTCCGCAACGTTACTACAAAAATGAATTATTTACCAACTTGTATGGGCATTTCTGGCATATCCCAATAAACTAGTGTAAACCAGAGATCTGACTTGGAGGCCTACAGGCCTGGTCACTTTTGACCTCTTCTAATACAAACCACAGAATTTATTAGGAGCAAGTGTCGATTCACGTTTCCATTTAAAGGGCATGACAAGAGTAACCCACCCATGCCGCCCATTTTTTACCTTAAGATCGTCAAAATAGTTGCGAGTGGTCTGGCAACCTAGCTGGAAATAATAAAATCTCCATTATTAAATTTCTACTACTTCCGCAAAGAATAAAATCCAACGGTCCAAACGGCCCTTTATATGGCAGAATCTCAGCCCTCCATCTGTCGTCGTCCAAATAATGGTCCAAGCACATGAGACCCTCCTATGATTGAAGGAAAGGCAGAATGGTCATCTGGAAACGGTACAGCCGTAGGATTATGTATCCCCAGGAAAAGTCTTCCCAAAGTGGAAAATGATAATAACAAATAAATAAATAAAAAATCGAAGTTCACGAGTTGGCGTATAGGTGGAGTTGATGCTTTGGTGAGTGGCAGCCTCCCTGACCAACGTCTGCAACTTTTTGACCCATTCATTTCTCTCTCTTCTAAGCCCGTTCTTATCAGGGTAAGGTTGGTACTATACTACCTCACCTATAAGTACGGCATCCCAATATCTTATCACCACCTTTTTTTAATATTATTTCTTTTTCCTATTTTCTTATTGGTTTATTTTTTTTATTTTCCAAATAAATAAATGTTCGTACTTGTCTGCACTTGGATCTGTCCTGCCTCACATATTTTCTCCACCGAATGAGCTTTGTTCACGCATCAGATAAGAAAATGACTTTCCTATTTCCAAAAGTGCCCCCACGGAGGTTTTCTATTCACGCCGTGTACTCACGGTCCTTTTCCGTACCCTGCACTCATTGATCTTTGAAAGTACGGGATTGCCCTCCGGAACAATGAGAAAGTCCCAGTGAGGTTGTATCATTGTGCGTCATTGAGTGCGAATGGGAGAGGAAAAACGGGTTCAATTTTGCTTACCCGGATTTTGAAAAGAAAATTTACAGGAAGGAACCGAGTCAACCCGCCATTGTTCGACCAAGCTTGGTTGTGGAATTAAGAATTTGAACGTTGGACGTGACTCTTTTAATTGATGTACAAATCCAAATGAGTTTTTACTAAAATTTGACGTGGATGCGTTCGTACGTTAAGCACAAGTGGGTGTTGACGTTTCTCCAATTGATTACATGTCAACTGAAAATGTCACTCATGTGTAAATGCAAAATTTTAGAAAAGTCATTTCCTATGAAGATTGTCATTGTTCACGTGGGAATGACTAATGAGAAGCAAAGAAATGAAAATAACCCTTTCTCGAAAATATTTTTATTTTGACCAAAACGTATCCAGAAATAGCTTTTGGAAACAAATATCAAATTTTAAAAATAGAAAAAAAATAAAAATCCCCTCTAATTTCCTTGAATATTCAAATTCAAATCCGAGTGTTTCAGACACAGCCGGGCTAGAAGAGGATGGAAATTGCGGGGCAAGGGTAGTTTGGTCTTTTAGAAAGAAGACAAAGCCAACCAAACCAAACTTTTGTAAAGGCGCACAAGGGCATTATCGTCATTTGGGTATTCTTCTTCCTCACTCCGGCCTCAACTGCTTTAGCAAGCATGTATTTTTCTGTTAACGGTTACTTCCGAGCAAATCAATCTCTCACAAAGCCTAGCCGAGCTCCTACAAGCCATCTCTTCATTCTTCAAACCCTAGACCTAAGTCTCTCCAAATTCTCTCACTGCTGCTTGCAGTTGCAGGCTTGCAGCTCAATCTCGAAACCCTAGCCCCTAAATTTCTGAAAACTGCCACCATGAAGAGGCAGAAAGGCGTTGTGGATGAAAACATCTTTGATGTTCTCACAGAAGAAATCGTCTTCACAATCCTCGATTTTCTCGATCCGAACCCTCTCGACAAGAAATCATTCTCTCTCGCATGCAAAGCCTTCTACGGGATCGAGTCTCGCCACCGCAAAGCTCTGAAACCGCTAAGGTCAGAGCACCTTATCACGGTGCTCAAGCGGTATCCGCATCTTGAGCGTCTCGATCTCTCGCTGTGCCCGCGAATCACCGACAATTCGCTGACCATTATATCCGTTCTGTGCAAATCAACACTCCGGTCAATCGATCTTTCGCAATCGAGGTTTTTTTCGCATGTCGGGCTGTGGAACTTGGCGACGAATTGTTCGGGCTTGGTTGAAATCGACTTGTCCAATGCGACGGAGCTGAGGGACGCTGGAGCGGCCGCGATCGCGCAGGCCAAGAATTTGGAGAGGTTGTGGTTGGCGAGGTGCAAGCTGATTACGGATATGGGAATTGGATGTATTGCGGTTGGGTGTAAGAAACTCAGGTCCATTAGCTTGAAATGGTGTTTGGGTGTTGGTGATTTGGGGGTGGGTTTGATTGCTGTCAAATGTAAACAGATTCGTCATTTGGATCTCTCTTACTTGCCGGTAATCCTAGCTTTTCTTTCATTTGAGAAACAAGCTCGTTAGTATCTCTCCCTATTTGTTTGTTTGTTTGTTTGATGTGTCACTTCGTAATTTTAATTTCTCTATTTTTATGCTGAATTTACGAATTTTCTCCAAGCATATGTGATTAATCATGTTCCTTTCAAGGGCTTCCCTCTTATGGTGTGCATGAATAGTATGAAATTCGATGTGTGTAATGTTTAAATAATAGGAATGATGCTTTCTTTCTTTGCATGAATTTCTTTTATGTAGATTATTTTTCCTCGTTCCTGTTGCATGTTGCAAAATTTGAGTGGGACATCTTTTTACCCTGGCATATTTGGATTAGTTGTTGATGATTGTTAGCTTAGAATTGTTCAAATTAACTATATTCACCCAATCTTCAAAACTTGCTTTGATTGAAAATAGGAAATTTTCTGGTCTTGGAGGCAAATCCCCCTTCTAGTTTCCAAGATTTTTTAGTCATGTGCTGCAATTAAATTTCAGTGGCTAGATGTGATTCTCCTTTTTGCTGGACCTGTTCTATGCTGATGCCCTTTTTCTTTCTTAGTACCAAATGAGTCTCCGGAATATATTAGTGAATTGACTTTGTTTTTACGTTTTGATGTGTGCAGATCACAAACAAATGTTTACCATGTATTTTGCAATTGCAATATCTTGAAGATTTGATTCTAGTAGGATGCTTTAGTATCGATGATGACAGCCTTGTTGCCCTCAAACACGGGTGCAAATCACTAAAGGTATTTATTGTTTCAAATTAAAATAAATTTAAGATGTTCTTTGCCATATTTATTTTTATTGTAGAGATAATACAGAGGCATTTTTGGATTGTGGTTGCCATATCTCAGATACCACAGTTGAGAAGTTATTATCTGTTATCTGATTATCTAAATTCTGAAATGATTTTGGTACAGAACTGGACAGAAGTTAAAGATATTGCTACTTCATAATTTTTGGTGTTAGCTGATTAATTGGCTTCACTTTCATTGAATATTGCAAAATACATGACTTCAGAGTTCACAGTATCTAATATAAATTATTACTGGATATGTCTATTAAAGCATCTATAAGCCATGGAAAATTCTATTTGCGAAACTTGCCAGAAGTTAATTTGTATTCTGTCAAACTATTGTTTTACCAACTTGCTTATTTTTCCCTGAAACAGAAACTTGATATGTCCAGTTGTCAGAATGTTAGTCATGTGGGATTGTCTTCCCTTACAAGTGATGCTAGATCTCTGCAGCAACTTGCCTTAGCATATGGTTCTCCAGTAAGTCTTTTGGCTCCTTTTTCTTTTTCTGATACTTGAAGGGTTTTCTCTCAGCTCATTGTTTACCCATATGATGGTGGTGTTACAGGTCACTCATGCACTTGCTGATAGTTTGCAAGATCTTTCCATGTTGCAATCAATCAAATTAGATGGTTGTGCGGTTACATATGCTGGACTGAAGGGTATTGGAAATTGGTGTGCATTACTGAGGGAGGTGAGCTTAAGTAAATGCTCAGGAGTGACAGATGAAGGTCTTTCCTCGCTTGTTATGAAACACAGAGATTTGAGAAAGCTAGATGTCACATGTTGTCGCAAGATAACTCAAGTTTCGATTGCCTACATTACAAACTCATGCCCTGCTCTTACTTCCCTCAAGATGGAGTCATGTACCCTGGTTCCTAGTGAAGCTTTTGTCTTGATTGGACAGCGTTGCCTCTGTCTTGAGGAGCTTGACCTAACTGATAATGAGATTGATGACGAAGGTTTCACTCGCATCCTACTCTAGCTTAAATTCAATATACAGTTTAATTGGCATACTCATGCTGTTTGCCTGTGCAGGTCTGAAGTCCATCTCAAGATGTTTCAAACTCACCAGCTTAAAACTAGGAATTTGCCTAAATATAACTGATGAGGGGCTTGGGCATGTTGGAATGCGCTGTTCAAAGCTTATAGAACTTGATTTGTACAGGTTTGTAATTCACAACTGACTAGTTGTCCAGATTATTATCCTAGTTTTGTTTGTGGAAGTATAACCCTTAGTGCTAGGTGCAATATGAACTTCCTGGATTCATGCTTAGGAATGTGTCCCTGTATGACCTAATGTATAGGATTTTGATGTAGTAAGTTAAGTTCTATCCGATCATCTGATTCAGACTTTATACCTCTTAGAAACTTTTTGATTACTAAAGATAGAGTGAAAATTACTAAATATATTCTATGCTACATTGAAACAATGCTGTGCAATTTATGAAATCTAATAGTTGAAAAAAGAAAAAAATAAAAATAAATAAGTATTTTCTGTTCCCTGTTCCCTTGTGTTCAGGAGAATAATGTGTTCCTGTGCTCTGACATCTGTATATAGCATTAGAAAATTGGAAGTTTGCATTATCAATTGGAATTGTTCCAGAAGGGACTCCTTAAAAACGCTTGAGCTTTTTTATCTTGTTAGCCTAGTGAAATTTCTCTTAAAAACAGTTGTCTTAAAGTCTAGTCTGGCATTTTCCTGTTACTGCTCTAGCTTGATATTTTAACTTGCATAACTTTTTTGTCTTCCATAATTATCTAAAAGTGTTTTTTTGCTCAGGTGTGTGGGAATAACAGATTCAGGCATTTTGGCAATTGCTCATGGTTGTCCTGGTCTTGAGATGATTAATGTAGCCTATTGTAAAGACATAACCGATAGTTCCTTAATATCATTGTCAAAATGCCCAAGGCTGAACACTTTTGAAAGTCGAGGATGTCCTTCTATCACGTCTTTAGGTCTAGCAGCTATTGCTGTGGGATGTAAACAACTTGCCAAGCTAGACATAAAGAAGTGTCATAACATTAATGATGCTGGAATGATTCCGCTCGCACACTTTTCTCAAAATCTTAGACAGGTACTCTCCCTTTCCTTTTATCTCTTTTATTAGGAAAATAACTGGTCAAGAGAAAAGATTGGCTTCTAACAGTAGCAGTTCATATATTTCTATGCAGATAAATTTGTCATATAGCTCAGTTACAGATGTGGGGCTCTTGTCCCTAGCCAGCATCAGCTGCTTACAAAGCATGACCATTTTGCATTTGAAGGGATTGACGACAAGTGGATTGGCTGCTGCCTTGTTGGCATGTGGAGGGCTAACAAAAGTGAAGCTCCAAGCATCCTTTAAATCATTACTACCACAACCTCTCTTTGAGCACTTAGAAGCCCGTGGCTGTATGTTTCAGTGGAGAGATAAAGTATTTCAGGTATATTTGATTTTTCTTTTTTCTTTTTTTCCCCAATGAAGCAGTAAATGTCCTTTTATTATTACAGTAATTTGATTGTGATATTAGTTATATGCAGTAGCCCAATAACTGAATTTTTATTTCATTGCTGTGTTTTTCCCATATTATATTTAAATGCACAAAGCAATACACATGTTATAGTCTAAAATAATTATTTCTATTAGGTTTGGATGACTATAAAGTCTAACTGACAAACATGGACAGACTGAATTTAAATTATATAGAGATATAACCATGGCACTGAGATGATATATTTGTGATTGGCAGGCTGAATTAGACCCAATTTGCTGGAAACTACAGTTGGAAGATATGCAATAAAGATTTCTGGAGCTCTTTTAATTGAGAGTGATAGGATCTCTCGCGGGTCATAGGTTCGACCTTGAAAAATGCCGAGTTGATATTCTGATGATATTTGGAGTTTTTTTGCTGCAATCTGCTACAATTTGACGCAGAAATTCTTTTGACCTTTGATGGCTACTCAAAACAAGAGCAGTATATGCCATATAGTGTGTATCAGGCAGGCGCGCTGGATCATCTTTACTAAAAGTCGGCAGTGTACCTTTGGTGGCTTTTGAAAACAAGACCCCTCTGCCATGTTACTGTTAATAATGCAAACTACTCAAAAGTGGGAGTGTGCGGCGGTTAGTTACTTTCTTAAATGTGATTATCACTGTATCTTTCGGGTGAGATTGGCTGACAGAATGATTCCAGAGTCTCGGCACTTGTTTGGAGAAAAGGTGTTATTTATGGTGGCTGCAAACAGGAACAACGCCCCTTTTTCTTTCTTGTTTTCTTGTGTACTAAATGAACGGGACTGCCAGAACCCAAATTCCAGTCGTTTGTTGTAGACTGGATAAAAGAAGGCTTCTCGTGGATCATGATTTTAACTGTCCCCAAAATGGAGTTGAATTTGAATAGAGATTAGCAGAATTGTGGGAAAAGCTTCAATGAATATTAATTAAGTGCTTTGTCAGGGTCGTCAGCTTCCCTCCGGGCCCGGTTTGGCAATGGAAGGCTTGGTTTTCTTGATTCAATGACAATCTATACTTAAGGCTCAACAATACCAATTAATGGATTAAAAGTCCATTAAGCTGGTAATTAGTCCACTGTTTTTTTAAAGGTTGATGGAATAAAATTTCGTCAATAAACTTCCATGGCACTCCATTATGAAAGGTAAAATCATAAAAATAAATAAATTAATTAAAAGGAGCAGTGCACTAAAAAACATCAGTGCATAAATAATCACGTCTAAATCTTCAAGCAGTGTACATAAATGGTATTCGGATTTGATATGAGGCTTTTGGGTGCATGCATCCGTACATACTATTGGGATATGATACTCGATTCAGAGAAGGTATTTTTCAACTTTGTTTTAAATCAATGCCCAAATAGGTTTTTATTATTTAAAAAATTATTTTAAACTATGTATAACACAAGAGTTTTTTAAAAAAATCAAAATAAAATATTATTTTAAACTATATGTATGAATAGTATTATCAATTTATTTCTTTTTTCATTTTCATTCAAGTTATAACTTAACATTAAAATGAAACAAATAATCATTTCAATCTTACATTCTTATATGCATCCAAATATAAAAATTGTAATCACCAAATTCATTTATATTTAAGGAGAAATATGAATAAAAAGAAAATTTTCATTCATATTCCTTATTCTCATGTACCAAACATAGCCTAATAAAAACATTAAAATTCAAAATTTCTGACCCATAGGTTATCTTCAACCCAATGGTTTTGTCTTCGATTCTTGCAACGTGTAAAGTGGCTATACACCTTGAGGAAAGAGAGAAGGAGGCTAGGGCTAGAAGACCACTTATCTGAAAGTTAAGATAACCTTAAAACTCAAGGGGTTTATATATACTCTTTTGTGAGCTTAAGTGGTCTTGACCTAACTTGGATTTGAATCACTTAATCTAACTCATTGGGTTTTAATTAAATAATTAGCTAAATTATGAAAATACTAAATAAATAATCATAAGTTATTATTTAACCTTACCTTTTTACTTAAGCATTTTTTTGCACACTTATGATTAAATATGCAATTTCCCTCAAACCTTTATAACAACAAAGAATATATTGACTTCCTCGTGTTTGAGTAAGGATCATTGGGACCATAGGAAAATACTAACTTCCTCATAATCCAAGTTTAAAGTTAACTTGACACTCCTCTAAAGAGAGTCAACTAAATTCTAATACCCTATCAAATCCAATTTAGTAAATTTCTCAAGTTTGTAACCTACTATCAACTACATTCAAACTCCATGAATTGATATTTGTATTACAACAAAGTAGAATTTATCAATCTTTTAAGATTACCTTTATTATCCTTAAATATGAAAATTTTCTATTTTATAATGAACTAACATGTTTCAGTTCACAAAGGGCATATGTCAAATCCCTCTTAAGAAATCATCGAAATATCGTATATTTTATAATTACAAGTCTTTTGAATTACTCAAAGGGAAATTGTCTCAATCTTATGTGATATCATGATACTTCCATTAAGAGTACTTTATTGTTGCATGTCTTAATCAACAATTATTCAATGCATAAGGAATATATGATCATCATAAGATCTCACCCATAGTAAAAACCTCTTCCGTAAAGCTTAAAATAGTTTTCAATATAGAATTAGATTTCTCATTCCTTTAATATATGAATCTTGGAGCCTTTATCTAGATCACCATTTAATTTGTCGTAGGTGTTAAAAAAATTAATTAACTAAAGTAAATTAAAAAATAGTTTTTTAAAAAATGTTCAAAAGTTTCAATCCTTTGTGTACTCAAATTGTGTGTAAACAAATTTTTGAAAGGGCCGCTTATAAAGAGGTAAGTTTTACCCACCCATTTGTTATTGCAGGTTAATAAATGGCAAATCTTGAATTGAAATGTGATGAGTGATCAATGAAAATTCATTATTTGTCATAAAGAAATTTGTATAAAACAATTGTGGCAAATAAAAAAAAAATGTCAAATGACATTAAATGTATCAAATGAAACAATATCATGTGTTGCTAACATGAAACACATGACATATCAAAATTTATTGCATATCATCCATATTCTCAAATGAGATACAAGTGTGATAGAGGGTGAAGAAACAATTTTCTTCCCATGAAACTTAAACAAAATAAATAATATAATTTTGATAATCAAAATGAAGATACTTATCACAATAAAAATAATTATTTAGAGATAATCTCGAAAATTCCTCTACTCTAGATATATAGGTTCTCCTTTATTTTTATTTTTTTAAGCTGTGGGCTCTTCCTAGTCAAGTATCTACATTTGATCGAGGATGTTTACCAAGATTTGAAGATTTAAGAATTTTTATGAAGATTCAAAAAATGGAACATTTTCATGAAGATGGGAAGATTTTTGAATTAAAGAGTTAAAAATTTTAATTAAATATTTGAAGACTTCAATAGAAGAAGTAGAAAATCTTGTTTATGGTAGAGTTATTTATCTAGTTACTATTTAGATATATTTAATTAGTGTATTAGAATTATTGTATTGTATTTAGAATTATTCTTTCCTTTTTAGGTTTTATTAAATTTATTTAAATCTTAATAGTGTTGTAACTATTTTGATCTTGGTATTTAATTTCATATTTTGAATATAAATCCAAAATTCTGCATGTCTCTCATTCTTCTGTTGGATACGAATCCAAATTCTGTCTATTTTTCCTTTTTCAATCCAAAATTCTATTTGTTTTTATTTGTTAGATATGAATTCAAATTTTGTTTATCTATATTTGTTAAATATGAATCCAAATTATGTGTGGTTATGTGTGTTGGATATGAATAATCCAAATTATAACTTACTATGTGTGTTGGATATGAATCTAAATTTCGTTTATCTGTATTTGTTGAATATGAATCCAAATTATATTTGACTATGTGTGTTGGATATGAATTTAAATTTTGTCTATCTCTTCTTCTTCTTCTATTTCTCCTTCTTTTATTTCTATTCTCTGATCTCTTTTTCCTCTCCTTCTATAGCTACTCCTAAAAGTTGTTCTTGATCCTTTTTTGACAGCAAGTTATAATCGATGAACTTTTTATTTTGCATAAAACTAATACTTAGTATTTGGTATTTCAATTAAGTGGTACAAAGTTCAATTAGTTACTAAAGGAATTTTCTTAACAGTATGATTGCAAATTTACCAAGTTACACCCGTTTTTGCATCTTGATTTTCAGTTGACAAACTTTTGATATTTCTTGAAGCTACATCATGAGTTTATAAGATATGTTAGAGTTATTTATTTAATTACTATATTAAAATTATCGTATTTAGAATTATTTTCTTTCTTTTTTAGGTTTTATTAGGATTTCTTTCTTTTTATCTTTGAATATTTTTTCTTATTTCAACAATTTAAGTATTTTATTGAATTTTTGCTTTTTTTTATTTAAGAAATTGTCTTTCATCCAAAATTTATACATTAAAACGGTTTAAGGATTGTAAGACAACATAAATATTTTACGTCAATGATAAATTAATCAAAATTATAATTCTATCTACATTTTTTTGTTTAACATAAATTTGTGTGTACAAGGGCATACCCTTGGAAAGCATAGCCACGTTTACCACATCAAGGATCATGATTTGTGGATAACGGATCCAACAAGGTAAAAGCAAGGCAACACAAATATGTGTGGTGCGTTTGTTTGAAATCTTTGAAAACAAAAAACATCGACAAGTACGTCTAACCTTCGAAGAATCAATGCTGAAAAGGCTCTTTAATATCCCTTTGGTCGGGCCCAACAATGGTGGATTGGAATGTATCTATATATGTAGATGTCGTGCTTTCAAATGGCATGGATGCATCTTGCTTAGAGCTTACAAGAGTTGGGCATCGCCTTGGTGGTCCTTCTCGATGTAAGGAATATATACCAGTTCTTCCTTTCTTTCTACTCGGACACGTGACTTTTTTTAGTCAAAGACGCCCCTTTGACCGTGTGTTTAGGACTTTTTCTTTTTTAAACAATAAAATAATTATTCAAACTAACCATTTTTATATTATAAAATTCTTCGACGTTTTTTAAAACAACTATGACTTAGCATTGTACATCTTTTATCTTTTAATCTTATAAACACATTTTAAAGTAGAGAATCATTTTAAATTCAAAACAAATAATATCTATATAATTCAATATCAATCATTACCTCATCTAAAAATCACGAATATATTATATTTATAAATCATATTTTGAAATTATAGTTTTAATATAAATTTAAAAATCATATTTTGAAACTACGATTTCCTTCTTTCTAAAATTTTCTATAAAATCCATAATTTTCACATGCAATTGCAAACTAATATTTAATATATATATATATATATATATATATATATATATATATATATATATATATATATATATATATATTGAAAGGGCTATGTTGAGAATTGCTTTGAAAAGAGACACAAGACCTATCATTTGTCCCAAAACTTGAAACACAAGAGGCCTTTATCCATCCGGTGGGCCGCTGGAATGATGGGGATGGGCCTTTCTTCCCCGGCCGGGAAGATTGAGAAATAGGACCATAGGTTGAAAGTTGAAACCGCTGTGAGTGGCAAGACGTCTCTCTCATTTTGCAGCATTTCTCAACAAAAAAATATATAAAAAAAAGGGAAAAGAACAGAAAAAAATGGCCATTCAACTCATGACTTGGTTTTTTTGATTGCATATCATTTGCTTCTCTCATTTAGTGATTTCTGACTTAGAAAATGTGGATTTACCACCCATCCATAATGGGTGGTCCAGAGTCCAGACACAAAGGCCCCGTCCTTCCACCTAACTCTTTTAAGACCCTGTCTCACACTCTCCCCTCTCAACTCCCGACCCTTTCCAAAGCCACGGTCGCACCCTGTGCCCAGGCCCCAACCCCTACTTGACAGGGCTTTTATGTCACTGCAACGTTGATCAAGTCAAAGGTCCGCGCAGACCCAAATGTAAGATTGAACGAGGGTGGGCAAAACGGGGTTATTACATTCCAAATGATGCCGACACTTGGATGGCAACATTTTATAACAGTACCTCCTTCCAAAATTCATGGCATTCACTCTCTCCTTTTTATTTATTATTTCACTTGAAAAAATGTGATAAAAAAAAGGGAGTAGAACTTTCCTTTGATTATTCTTGAATGATTTTCATTTTTAAATTTCAATTTGTTATATACTTATTATGGAGGAGTTAACTTTAATCATTTACAGAAGTGGCAATAGTAGTACTAATACTAAATTATCTAACAAGTTTTGTAAATAATCACTTTCCTCATCGGTAATTTAGGATTTATTTAAAACTTGTTTTAAAAATTATGTTTAAGTTAAAAAATAAAAACCAATTTTTAAAGACAAACTCTAGAAAATATATTCAAACCGATTACTATTTTTTTATTTTTTAAAATCTAATTAAAATAACTCTTACTTATTTTATTAAATTTGTTCTCTATTTTATTTTATTTTTAAAAAATATTTTCAAAGAATATCGACAAAATATGATTAAAAATATTTCTAAAAACAAAATCGAATAAACAGACTCTTATATTTTTTTTAGCATTTTCTACAAATAATAACCACATCTTTAAAATTCATGGTATCAATCAACATAATGATTTTAAATATGAAATTAACAATCGGGAACAAACCCAAAATCGGACCAATTGAACTACCTATTAGGATAATGATTTAAAAAAATTATTAAAACCCAAAATATTCATCAAATGAACGTTCGATGATACATACTAATAATGGAATTATTAAGCTTCTCTAGAATTTTATCAAAAGATTCTTACTACAAGCATGAAGTTAAATTATTAGACGTTGATGAAAATGGTCTGCACCGAAAAATATTGAAATTGACAGGTGAAAAAAAACCGAAAAATATTGAAATTGACAGGTGGAAAAAAAGTTAACCCCTGGTGGCAATGGAAGCCCAGAAGACTAGAGGATGAGGTGGACACAGCATCAGCTTAGAGCCGCCCCTCTTCTGCGGATTCAGTCAAGGCCACATCCTTTGACCAAATTATTTTCCACGGTCAAACGTTGTTTTAAGCTTCTCAGAAGCAGCATCCATCAACTGCTTCCCTTCTTCAATTTCAAAGCCAACCATCACCCGCTCCTCTCTTCTGTCCCCTTATATAATCTTCTCGTTGTCTGAGAGCTTCTCTTAGAGCTTCTCTTTCTCTCATGGCTTCCTCTGCTGCTAGTTTTAACACGAGTTCTCATAATTCCCAAGACGATTTCTCCTTCTCTACCCAGCTGATGTCCTCCTCTTTCACTGATCTTCTCTCCAGCGGCGGAGACATGGATCACAGTGCTCCATTCGCTTGGGCTCTCTCCGATCCTTTAAGTCATACAACCGAATTCCCTAAATTCAAATCTCCCCCTCCCCCTTCACTCCCCATCTCTCCTCCTCCCGTCTCTCCTTCTTCTTACTTTGCGTTTTCATCTGGTTTCAGCTCCACAGACCTCTTGGACTCCCCTCTGCTTCTCTCCTCTTCTAATGTAAGTCAAATGACTCTTTCTCTCTTGTTTCTGATGCTCTTACCCGTCTCTCTATATTGTTTGGAATTTGAAGGCTTTAGATTAACGGGTTTGTTTCGTTGCTTGTCTTACGCAGGTTCTTCCGTCTCCAACCACTGGGAATTTTGCTGCTCCGGGCTTCAACTGGAGGAGTAATTCTAACGAGCACCAGCAGGCTTTCAATGACACAGACAGAAAATTTTCTGATCTCCTTTTCCAGTCCCAAACAAGGCCTTCAGGGGTACGTTTGACTTCTTTACCACTAGCTTTCTAGGTCTTCGTTTTTTGTCTTTTTTTTTTTTTTTTTTCTCATTTACTTTTCTTCAAATCCCAAACTACCAACACGCAAATTAAAGCATCCAAAATATTATGGATTCCGGGGGAAAAAGGGGAGACTCCTTGGGTTATAGCCTGGTTCTATCTGGTTTGGATTAACAATCAGACACCAATTATTATGAATTGCATAACATGTCAACTTGGTGGGACATTGATTTTTTAAGGCTATGAATATGGCAGTTGTGCTCTTATCTCATATTATCATATTGATAGTGAATTGCCTTTTTTTTTTTTTTTTGGAAATTTTAATTACGATTTTTAGTATGATTATCCAGAATAACAAAAATTTAGGTTATTCACAAATATGCGCACGTTTCTGCTTTTTGTTTCTGATTTTCATTTTTGCTGTTGTAACTTCTTGGCGCTTAAGCAGGGAGAGGCGTTGAAAACCCAAGCACCATGGAATTCTGATAAACCCGAAAAGCAAACTCATTTCCCACAAGAGAAAACCGGAGTGAAATCAGAATTTGCTTCACTTCAGAGCTTGTCACCGGAAATCGCTTCAATCCAAACCAACATGCAAAGCAACAATATTCCCCAATCTGGCCGGAGCCATCATGCTCAGCCATCTGAGTCTTACAGAGAGCAAAGGAGATCAGACGATGGGTATAACTGGAGAAAGTATGGTCAAAAACAAGTGAAGGGAAGTGAAAATCCGCGTAGTTATTACAAGTGCACGTTTCCAAATTGCCCGACAAAGAAGAAGGTTGAACGATCTTTGGAGGGTCATATTACAGAAATAGTGTACAAGGGAACTCACAACCATCCTAAGCCTCAGCCCAAGAGATCATCTTCTCAATCATTTCCTTCCGCAAGCACAAACTCGGAAATTTCTGGGCATTCAATGCCAATAGGAAACCCATATATGGATTCTATGACAACGTCTGAGAATTCTTCAGTCTCTATTGGAGAGGATGACTTTGATCAAAACTCTCCAATGAGTAGATCAGGAGGAGATGATGAAAATGAACGGGAGGCCAAAAGATGGTAAGCTCAGAGAACTAGTAGTCACCAGTAGTCTCATTCCTTATCGTGATAATGAAATGGGTTTATTTAATCCTTCTCTTTTGGTTTTGACAGGAAGGGAGAGTACGAAAATGAGGCAATTTCAGCTTCTGAAAGCAGAACTGTGAAAGAACCTAGAGTAGTGGTTCAAACAACAAGCGACATTGATATTCTTGATGATGGCTATAGATGGAGGAAATATGGGCAGAAAGTAGTCAAGGGAAACCCGAATCCAAGGTAATAATGACTCTTCACTGTCACCTACTCCTTTGTAAAGAAAAAAATGGAACTCTAATTTTTTGTTGGAATTGGTGTATGAGCTTGGTTTAATGTATGCATGCATTTTGCAGGAGCTACTACAAATGTACAAGTACAGGTTGTCCAGTGAGGAAACATGTGGAGCGATCATCCAAGGATATCAGAGCTGTGCTCACCACATATGAAGGGAAACACAACCATGATGTTCCAGCGGCACGTGGTAGTGGCAGCCATTTTGTGACTAAACCTTTACCAAATAATAGCACCACAACTGTGCCTGCGCCTATAAGGCCCTCAGTCATGACCAACCATTCTAACTACACTACAACTAACGCTAACCCCCAAACAAGGCCACCAACATCAGCAAGTCAAGCACCTTTCACCCTGGAAATGTTGCAGAGCCCGGGGAGTTTTGGATTCTCAGGATTTGGAAAGCCTACTGGCTCCTCCTACGGAAGTAGAATGTCTCACCCAGATGGGGTTTTCTCAAGAACCAAGGAAGAGCCTAAGGATGACTTGTACCAGTCATTTTTTTGCTGAATTGCTCTCTTCAGAAGCAAAAGCAAAGTGGTGGGTCTGATCAATTAGACATATTTGTTGGAGTATAGATCTTCATAGGTATACAAATTCAAGCACTAGTATGAACAGAGCAGTTAGTTTCATTTGTTCAATTTGTTTTTGAGGCCCTTTCATGCCGAGGCAACAAGGCCTTAGTATCATTTGTTCCTTCGTTTTTCAGGGCCTTTAAATACCTGGCAACAATGCCTCATTCAAACTATGTGATTCAATGTTTTATCAAGGTTTAACTTTTTCATATACTTTTTATCCTCTCCAACTCCTACAAGTATCAATCACTTTCACTGGTTCATCCTTCATTAAAATCAAGCATTTATTTGATAAAGTACACAGTGAATGGATACACTTCATATTGACAATACACACAAAAGTGTCATGGATACACTTCAATATTGACAATACACACAAAAGTGTAATGTACATGGCAAACAACTCAATAATACATAAAGAATGGTGTAACAAAAAATAACTTAATCAGATATAAGATTGAGTGGAAAGCTTGTATCCAGAAATGAGAGCTGACAATCCAAGCGAAAAGAATGCAAGGAATGACATGCTAATGGCCGCAGCCAATGAATCAGTGAATATATTATCTGCCCCCTCTCTCATTCTGTTTGTCATGGGAACCGCCGCTGACGCTGAAGAGATCAGTAAGTAAGCCACAATCTGCAAACCCACAAAATTTCATTCACGAAAATCAAAGAATGAGGTATTGCTGAGAGATTTAGTCGTTGACTAGTTGGCAGTCTAACAATTTGGAAGGACTGAATTCTAAAATCTGAATGCCCCACTTGTCACTTATTAACCCCAACCCTATTGGATTACTCTTATCACGTTTTTTTCAGTTCACATGGGGGCGCCCACCTCAATTTACACATATTGAAAGCGTCATCAATGATGTCGAAATTACTATACACGCTTCCAACTCATATTTTCCATCTAGAAGCAAAGCCTGATAATAACAAGATTCTTTAAATTGATATTTAAAAAAAAAAAAAAAAAACACATATTTCTAGAAGCAAGTGAGAATACCTGGGAAGTGCTTCAAATAGTATTTTATTTTTTTATTTTAATATACACGGCTGAAATTAGAATCATAATTTCTTTATAAAAAAAGTAATATTTTTAAAATCATAAATTTATTTAATAAAATCATTTAAATTAGTACGAGTCATCTTATGATGAACTTTGAAAAAGAAGCTTTTCTAGCTTCATACAAGCAATCCTACCTGGCTGAAAGCAACCCAAACGGGGCTCAATGATGAACATGTGTTTTTGGGGTCGAGTGTTGAGCTGGATTTTTAAAACTGAATGAAGAGGAAAAAAATAATTCTCATATATGTTGCTTGAACACCCTATGTTGAGGTGTGGTAGCGTGGAGGCCAGATTCAGGCAAGTAGGCAACCATTTAATTTCTAGCCGTCGGATTCACTCAAACCCTCGCTTATCCAAAACTTCACACTCAAGGGCATTCAGGACATTCTAGGTTTTCGCGGAAAACAAGATTGTAATTTGCGATTTATTCCCTTCTCATTTTACTTTCAATTCCATGGAATTGAAATTCCGGAAATCAAATCCTTCAGCTAATGCATCAATAATCCAAACTACATAAGCGGAAAAATACCAACCTGATCCCCGATAAAGTCGAACAAGGAGGTGCTCCACCGCGAGAACATGAAATTTCCGGTGTATAGTTCATGAACTTGCCGCAAAACTTGGCCTCCTGTATACAAAGTCGACAAAATGGCTATCCCCAACGTATACCTATGAATCGAAATCCATTAAAGCTTGAAATTAAGATCTCAAACGAACAATTTCAAGACAATCACATCCGTGGATAAGAATCAAAAGAAATTCACCTGAATTCTTCATATTTATCGAAGTTTTTCCAATCGCCGTGCTTGTTGCTGGCCATGATGACGAAAGAAAGAAGAGAACAGACCAAAGCCAATCCCCGCAAACCTATGGAGCCTCTCTTCAGAAAATCCTCCCTCTTCCAGCGCCTTAAAATCGCCGGAGCGCCGAACCGGGTGGATGCCGCAGTCTGGTTCTCGACGTCGGGCACCGGCGGAGCCGTCGGGGGAGGGGTGGCTGGGGACGAATCGGCGTGTTTTGTGGTGGCTGGATCGTGGGGAGTGGTCATGTTTGTGGGACTGCAGTATCGAAAGGTCGGAGAAAGAAGAATGAAAGCGAATGATTCTTTCGAGAGTTTGAATCGGATTTTGTTCTTCTGAATGACAACTCAGCCCCGTTAACGACGGAAGATTGAGTCCGCGGAGGTTACACGATGGATTTAATAATTTCTTTAGGTTCTGTTTGGTTAGAGCGCATCTGTTGGAGAAACAAAAAAAAAAACTGAAAAAACAAAACATAATATAATTTGGCGAGGTATCGGGTCGTTGGGCCAATGGTTGTGGAGCGTTGGCCTCAATCGGTCAATGGATGGGCCACGAGTTAAGAAACTTAGCGATATAATCTCTTGACCTTCGTTATTTCGTCTCCTCGTTCGCTTATCAGTCTCAATAAAGAAGAAAAACTTTCGTGTAAAAAATATTCGAATTCTATGTCGGTCCAATGTCTCCATTCGGTTGGGGCAAATAGGCGGTAGTTGAGGGAGAGTACTTTGGTAGGTTTTTTAATTTAGAAAACTGTTTTCCTTTTTTGAAAAGCAAAAACCCATTTTTGAGATCAATTTTGAAATTTTATGGGAGGGTAAAAGTTCACCCAAAAAAATCCTTAAAACATGTATAATTCTTAAAACGTATTTACTCTTTTCGTTTTCTAAAAAATAAAAAATCATTTTAAGATCAATTTTTAAACATATCTCCAATCACTCCTAATAGACATAAATTTGAAATTATTTTTATGTTGTTACCAAAAAAAAGGGAAATGGTAGTCCTGAACTTTACATATTTCAACTTACTTTTTGTATTAGTATATAATTAGTATAAAATATATTTACAATGTTTTAAAAATTGAACCGATTTTATTTAACAATAGATTGACAACATTTCTAATCCGATCTAATGAAATAGACCGCACACAAGTTGGACCGCATAAGCCAACGATCAAATCGTCCAATTTCACACAAATTGATCAACCATCATTTTGACAAAAAACTAGATGGACTCGCCATTTTGCTAGCAAATTCCTTCCCTTCAAACCATTACGTTTCTTCCTAACATATGCAAGTACAAATATGGTTTATGAGCCTGAACTTTACATATTTCAACTTACTTTCTTGTATTAGCATATAATTAGTGTAAAGGATATTTACAATGTTTTGAAAATCCAATCAGTCCAATTTAAATATCGATTGGCGACTTTTCTAGTCTATTCTAGTGAAATAGACCGCACGAAGGTTGGACCGCCATCAAACTGATTGAGCTAACAGTCAAACCATCCAATTTCACGCAAATCGATCGACCAACATTTGACAGAAATCTAGATGGGCTCCCATTCTGCTAGCCCAAGTTCCTTTCCTTCAAGCCCATATGCTTCTTCCCAACATATGCAAGTAAAAATACCACATAAATGGTTTGTGGGCTTCTTACTAACAAAATAAATAACAAACCATTGATTAATAATATAGTGAATATCTATATATCCTTTCTTTAAATTTTTATCATACACAATATTTAAAAATTTTAAATATTTATATCTACTATTATTTTTATAATAATCATTAATGATAAATATGAAAATAAATATAAATTAATTAATATAATAATTTTTAAAATTTTAAAATAACAAAATACTTAGATGTGTAATTAAATTAAATTTACAATTTTCTTTTTATCTTCAATTTATTTTCATATTTAAATACCATGCATATTCTATTTAATAAAATTTAATCTATTAATACATTTATATTTATCATTTAATTTGATATAGCAAATATAAAAAATAAAATAGTATTAAAAATTTTAATCATATATATTTAAATTTTTATAATTATTTTAAATTTTAATAAAATATAAACTATATATTTATTATGTCATCAATTCAATCACAATTCATATTCCTTTTATTTATTTTAATTCTTATATATAAAAATTAAATAATTTGATAAAATATTAGTTTGTAATTAATTTAAATTGTATTTGATTTTTTTGGGCCTGTTTAGCGGATCTAAAATTACCGCTTTTACAACCACGAAAAGTAATATGGGCCTTGACATAGAATCCTTGGGCCTCACCCGATGGATGAATAAGAATTACGTACATTGAATCAGTTGGAATCTCAAATCACATACAGAATTGGGCTGGACGGCATGTTGGCAGGAGCCCAGCATTGTTGGGTCTAGTCCTAATAATGAGCACCATCAGTTGGGCCTTGCCCTATTAAAGTTTCCTTACCCATGTAATGCACAAGAATTGAGTATAATTTTATATCAATCTTATATTAAATAGTCATAATTTTTCCAAATATATGCATAAAAATTGTGGTGTACAAATTTTTTTTAAATGACAATAAATTCAAATAAAATGAACAAATAAATAGTTGAGATGATTTTTTTTTTCAATTGAACTCCGAATCCATTTCACAATGTTATTAGAAAATATAGTTAGCATAAAAATTGTTTTTGAAAAAAAAATTCAAGTGTTTAAAAAAAATTCGAAGTTGAAAGTTCGAAGTGTAAAGTAATACTCCCAAAAACACTTTTAGAAAACACTTCCTATATAAAAAATACTTTAAAAATAATAATAAAACGATTGATAAAAATGTATAAAACACTTCTAAAACATTGAAATAATAATAATTTATGATAAATCTTTTTAAAACATTTTAAAACAAAAAATTAAAATGAAAATCACTTTCGAAACGCATTCTTGCATTCTTTGTATGTAGAATTTAGGTGGGGAGAGAAGCAGGATCACATGCAGAGTAGACATAACATAATAGATAGGTGCATCAATATTCCAATTGTAAGGGTGCATCATCTACTCACATGGGGTGTCCTTATTGAAAGCTACCCTGCCCTTACCCATCTGGAACCTCTACATTCTATGGTTAAGTATGTAGGGGCCTCTTCTAGATTTTTATTTCCATCTACCCTATCTTCACATGCACACCCCCAAAGAGAAATGTTAGTTTTGTCCAATTCCTACTTTCCCATAACGGTGACATTGCCTCTCCCTCATGTGGGGATGACCTAGCTTCCATTTTAGTTTATTCTAGTTATCAAATTGCAATCTTCACCATCAATTATTTCTTACTTGCACTTGATAATCATATAATTTTTTTATTTTTGAACAAAAATATAATGACTTGCACTCAATTGTATAGATATTGTCCGCTCATGAAGAAAGTCCTCATGACTTTAAAACGTGTCTATATGATTAAGAAAAATTTATATTTATATAATGTTAGAAATTTTCCCTCTTATCAAATGTCACATACCACATTATAATTTATTTTTTTATTCATATATTAATTATTTACACTATAAGAAATTGTTATATAAAGGGTAGATAAGTCATAAGATAGAGAGAGGGTAAGTAAGATAATATCGAGCCCCACGCTATACCTAAAGTAGATAAAAGAGTATAAGAAATGAATAATGAACCACCCTAGAACCATCTTCTCTTTGGTGGGAAGCAATTTATTAAAGCTAAATAAGAAACAAAAATTATTAGGAAAAGGTCACAACGATAATGACAACATTGAATTTTATTATTTTGTCATAAGAAGAATATAATTAAAGGTCTGGGGCCCTTTTCTTTTGGATGAATTAGATGCTTTGTTTCTTTGTCCGTCTTATCTCAAATTGAATCTATTAATGCGGCTTGTTTTCTTTTCTCCTTTATTATTATTATCTTTGGATTTTATTTTATTTTTTGCTTTTTTTTTCTCTCTCATTTAATTCTTTTACCCTTTACACTTCATCACAATAATGAATGGTCATCATCATACACATATTAACAACAATTTTGAGAGTAACACCTCAAATCAAATTTATGATTATGAAAACAAGGGAGCATAAGGATTGGTGTTAAAATGATTTTGTTACATAATCAAAATACCTTCATTTAGATATACATAAAAAATATAACTTAATAATATAATATATAATATAAAAAAAAAAGTGATTTAGGAAGATTGTAAAAATAATTTTTAAAATATTATCAAATATTTAATTTTTATATGCTTTCAAATATTAACCAACATCTCTAATCATTCCAAAATTACTTTAAAACCATAATTTGATTAATACATATATATATATATTAAATTTTTTCTTCATATTCAAAGTAATAGAAGATAAATAAGGATGACACTAGGATGGGTTTGGAATAGGCTATCATCATCCCAATCTCATCTCGTTTATTCAAAATAATTTTCATCCTTAATTTACTGAAATAATTAAGTAGGACAATGCGGATATGCGAATTTCTTATACTCGTCAAACCCATTTAACTTTCTTTAATTTTTTAATTTTTTTAATTACATTAAAAAATATATTTTTTATAAATAATTAAGATATTATAAATTTTTTATAAGTTATTTTATTGAAAATTATTATTATTATTATTAAAAATAAGAAAATTAAATTAATTTTATATATAATTATGGTAAGGTAAGATAGGACAAGACAATATTCAAACCTATTTTATTTTATTTTTTAAAACTCAAACCTACCTCTAATATGTTTATTTAAATTTTAAACATGTTCCATTAGAATCCGAGAGAGGTGAGTAGTTGAAAAAATCCGCTTCATTGTCATTCCTAATGATAATAAAGATTATTATGCTAAAATGTATCTCAAATTCGTAATTAGTATATATAATCATATTATCTTTGCAAATGCAATTGAATAAAGTCAATGAAGAATTTCAACCTAGGCTCTGTTTTTCTTGCTTATGGATTCTCAAGTTTATAAAAAGTAGTGCTGATTTGGCATCTTTTATCGAGGTCTCCTCAATTTCGCATCTGATGGCTCTTGGTTCCTAAGGCAAACTGCTACATGTGTTGTGCCCCACCTTAATTTGACACCCAAATCTACTCAACCGAAAGCAGATTTTCTAACTTCTTTGGACCCACCCACAACTGAGACGCAGATAATTAGCCGATTGGAGCGGAGAATTTTTTTTTCAAAATTTAATAATTTATAATATAATGATGCCCACATGCGTTACATCATTTATATTCATTTGTGGTAGTTTTAAAAGTTCATTTTTGTTGACTGCGCAGGCTGATCGGGCCCATTGAGGCATTGATTAGATGTCTCCATAATAAACGTCCACATTTTGAAGGACGATGCGATTATATTCAAATTTGTATGGATGATGCCATTACGTCTCAGTAATTAATAAAAATATTTAAGATTTAATGTTGCAAAAAAATTATTTGATATCTTATGTCAACAAATTGAAAGATGGTTGTTGTTCAAATTTGTATCAACCACCTTTGAAAATATCATATCAACCACTCCAAAATGGATGACGATCGAGTACGAATATTTAATCATTTTTAAAATGACTATCTCACGAATCAATAATTGGAAGATTATATTAATCATGCATTTTTTCTCATTTTTCTCATCCCAATATGCCAACGAGAATATATGTTTTCATACACTTATATATATAATAATAATAATAATAATAATAATAATAATAATAACCCGAATTTATAAAATATAAATTTTAAATAATTATTTAAAAATAATTAGTATTTCATATTTTTTAATCAAATATACTACATTTGATAATTTAAATACTATATTTTTATAATATAAATATTATCTTTAATTGGTTAATACATAAAACTTAATTTATTTTTAGAGAGGTTTCTATTTTACAATTATTTTTACATGAATGCATGTAAATTCCCTTTTTTCATATATTTAAATTATCATCTTTTTCAATTTTATTCACGCATAATTCTTAGGACGGTTTGGTGACTGTTTTTTAAAATAATTATGAAAAACAACTTTTGAAAACTATTTTTTAATTTTTGTAAATAAAAGTTTGTTTAAAAATATAAAATGTTTTATTTTTAATTAGTTTATGTATTAATATAATTATTTCTTAAAATAATCTTAAAAAATAATAAAAAATTATTAAAAAAAGTATCTAAAAATACTTTATTTTTTTTCTTAAAAACAAAAAATAAAAAATTATTTTTAATCGTGAATAGATGAAAAAGAAAGGGTAATTTGTTATTTTATACGTACACTTTATTTAAAAAAAAAAGAAAAAAAAAAGAAAAATAGCTCGATATGAAGAGAAATAAGGTGAATTTATTTAACAATTTTATTTGCGAAAGCACTGCACAAATAAAAAGGGCCGTTGACTCCTCAATTTAGTCTCCCGGTAATTATTGCTTATGAATTTGATTATGGAGGGTGTAGTGAAGCTATGATGACCTTGTTTCCCACCTTTTCATATGGAAGTGGAACTTGGAGTTCTCGTCCAAAATAGTAACTCTTATTTTTATTTTTAATAAAAAGAAAAACCCAATTTTCAATTTAATTCCTTTTGTACACCTGGACAATCAGCTGTATAAAGTTTTATTTTTATTTTTTTTCTCCATTGTTTGGCTCTGTAAAACCAACTGTCCACCCATTCAATGGCCTTTGAATCCGGCCACGGTTATTGAATGAATCTTGATCCTGCTTCTTTTTCTTTTTTTCTCTCTTTTTTTTTCTTTAATTTCTTTTGGCTGTTTGTTGCATGGCAGATACCTGAAATTCTAGAACTCGTCGTTAAAGCAGCACTGTGTATGGGCCCACCTGGACAGCTCACGCGTCACGCTTTGACACATCCATCCAACTCATACTCTCATACCCGTATCCATTAATTTCTTATCTTACGTGAACGGCCCGAAGCTCTTACAAGTTGTGAAATGGAGCTCAAACATATTTTCATTTTCGTAATGATTAAGATATTAAATACCATATAACATATAGTTGGAAAATGGGGTCATTGCATGTGTCATTTTAGGCTGCGCCACCCAACCGGTGCGTGTGGGTCCGCGCCTGGCTGCTCACTAACTCAAAAGTCCCAAGCTTAAGTGGGAATTTCGGCCAACAGATTTTCCAAAACACCTGTGGCATTGAAGTTGACCGGTGGGGTCATTTTGGGTATTCTACAACTGGCTACAACGGGTATGCTGGTGCCTGGTGGCTCTATTCCACCGCTTGTGCCGTGTCCATTCGTCTGACTGCTACAGCCCGCATTTGTTATTTATTATTTATTTAACCATATTTAATGACACCTCTCCTTCTAAGCAACTGTATGAAATATTTATATATAGATATGTCAAATTTATAGCAACCTTTAAAGTTATTATTTCAAGATTTGACAGATTATTATTGTTCGGTTTATTCCATTGAACTTTCCATACCCAATTTCAGGGTTCAATTTCCATCATTGAACTGCGGCACAAACTTTCTAAAATAGGGAAAAATATTGGGTTCTTGTTCTACTCATTCTAAAACTGTATCAAATTCCTAATTAATATAAATTATATTTTATAAAACATTTTTTATATTAATATATTATTATGATATTATATTTTTTTTATAAAATAAAAATTATTAAAAATATCTTTATAAATATTTTAAGTTATAAAAAAAAATAATGAGATAAAAATATGTCTTTTTATATTATATGAGATGGATAAAAATAAGAGATACCTCGTAAAATAAGAGGACTTGTGATTTAAGGCGTGAATACAAAAAATAGGAAAACATGATATTCTAGAAACTTAATAATTGTATCATAAACTTTACGTTTTTAAATTAATATTATTTATATTAAAAGCTTCCATCGATATAACATAATTTTTTGGAATTCGCATAGATTTTAACAAAATTGTCAACATAAATTTTTTGGATCGGGACAAATAGATTGTGCATGATCATGTCTATATCTCTGCGATATAAAAAAAGTGAATGAATTAAAGAAGAAAGAGCGGTTCAAAGCTCATTTGATGACATTCATAGATTCAGAGGTTACTCAAATTAAAAAAGGGGGCATTAATGAATTGGGTGTAATTTAAGAAGGGTCAAATTTAGAAAAGTATAGGGTTCAATTGCATCCACGTCAGTTTGACACTTGACACCGACATCGTAACATAAAAGCAACAATTAAAAGAGACGTTGAAAGAAATGTGAAACATATTTAAGTACTAATAATCATTGATGAACCAATTGGAACTGCGCATCATGTCTCAACTTACTCTCTATTCTCTAATTGAAAATGATTGATATTTCCTTAAGGGCAAGGTTATATTTGATTTAAAAAAAAAGATTAAAAATTTAATAAATTATTTTTATATATTTTTAATTATATTTAATTTAATTTTATATTTTCTATAGTAAAACTAAATATGAAAAAAGGTATCTTTCTTAATCTAAGTAATTTTTTTTAAATATATATTTTTCTTTAATTTTCTAAATATAAATTTTCCTATTTTTTGAATTGCTTTTTATCTTTATTTAGAAAATAACCGTTTTATGGTAATTTTGGCTCATAAAAAGAAAAAAAAAATGTTAATCAATTAGTATATTCCTTAATAACTTAATTCTTTAACAAATATTATTATACTATAGTAAAAAAAAGGGGAAATACTAAAAAGAATCCTCTTTATTATCCAAAAAATCAAATATAACATTGAAAAACATCACCGATATCACTGATGTCTATCGGACTCCGGAGTGGCAGCCTTGATATTTGGAGAGAAACGAGTGGCAAACAAAAGTAAAGATGCCACGGGCGTCCGCGTCGACTGGGAACCTGCTAAGCAAGTGTTGATCGCTTTGGGTAGGAGGGAGGACGCGGTTGTTTTTGCTTTTATCATTCTTCGGCGTGGATGTCTCCTCTTCTCTGAAAGTAGTCTCTCCCCCTAAAACCCAGCAAATCAAGTAAAAACTCTTAAGGAATCTGTGAGGAATGGCCACACAGCATTGCAAAGCTCCATGAGATCGCCTCTGTCCTTCTACAAATCTTACTCCTTTTCCACCATGTTTTTCCCTTTTGTCCCTTCCTTTTCTCTCTATTTTCCTCTCTGCAACTCTCCATCTTCCAGAACCTTAGTCGGCGCCAACCATACCTCTGCTCGATTCTGCTCTCGCTAGGGTTAGGATTAGGGTTACAGTTTGGGTTTGATACGTTTCTTTCAGTTTTTTAAGGGGTTATTCATTTGTAGCCATGGAGCCTACTGCAGGGAAGCCCAGCTTTATGAGGAATATGATGGTGCGAGTGCTTTTGTTTGGTGTTCTGGTGATTGGTGTGCGTTTTGCTTACGTTGTTACCATTCGAGGGGAGTCGTGCGATTTGGGTGACTTCTGCTTCTTCTCTTTGCCCGAAAGTTTTAACCTTCCTGGCGCCGGAAAAATTGGGCCCTCGGCCATTGTTGTCAAAGACGCCGCCCGATCTACTTTTGCGGCGCCAAGCCGCGTTGATCTCTGGACCAGCAAAGGCTGGCGCAAGGCGGTGCAGTTTTACTCGTCTGTGTTCCAAGATCTGATCGTCGATGGCTACCTCACGCCGAATTCGAAATCGCTGTGCGTAGAAACTTCAGCTGGGCAAGATGTGTTTGCATTGAGGGAGATCGGCGTTGTGGACGCTATCGGCACGGCGAAGAAGAAATCCCCACCATTGGTAGTGTCCGCTCTTCCCTCTCGCCAGCCGTTCGACGACGACACCTTCGATTTCGTGTTCTCCGGCGGCGGAGCGTTAGATAAGGTGATGCGACCGCTCGATTTCGCTTCCGAGATAGCGCGGACCCTTAAACCCGAAGGGTTTTTGGTGGTTCATACAAAGACTAAAGATGAGTATAGTTTCAATTCATTTGTTGATTTATTCAATTGCTGCAAAGTAGTGAAAACAAGGGAACTAGACGGCATGGATTCGTCGATGCCTTACATACGTGAGATTGTTTTGAAAAAAGAACCTGGAATTCTCAGCCATGGGACGCCGAAGTCTCATAGCAATTCTGTGAATAAGTGCTCTGTTCCGGGACATAAAAGAGAGTTGTTCCGGAAAGCTGAGCCATTGATTACAGAGGAGCCATTGAAGCCATGGATTTCTCTGAAAAGGAATATTAAGAACATAAAGTATCTTCCCTCAATGGCGGATATAAGCTTTAAGCAGAGGTATGTGTATATTGATGTTGGAGCAAGGAGTTACGGCTCCAGTATAGGGAGCTGGTTCAGGAAACAATACCCAAAGCAGAATAAGACCTTCGAAGTTTATGCAATTGAGGCTGATAAAACTTTTCATGACGAGTACAAGTTGAAGAAAAGGGTCACTCTTTTGCCCTATGCTGCATGGGTGAGGAATGAGACATTGTCCTTCGAGATTAATCAAGACCCGGGTCATAAGGACGTGGAAAAAGGCCGAGGAATGGGTCGGATTCAACCTGGGCAATCGTCCGCCAGTTCGGATGCAGTAGTGGATCAGATTGAGGGATTTGATTTTGCAAACTGGTTGAAGAACAGCGTGTCGGAGAGAGATTTTGTGGTGATGAAGATGGATGTGGAAGGGACAGAATTTGATTTGATTCCAAGGTTGTTTGAAACAGGTGCTATTTGCTTGATTGATGAGATATTTCTGGAATGCCACTATAACAGGTGGCAGAGATGCTGCCCAGGTGAGAGGAGTTCCAAGTATCAGAAAACGTATGACCAATGCTTGGATCTGTTCTCTAATCTCAGAAACAGTGGAGTTCTTGTTCATCAGTGGTGGTGACTGGTTACAACACTCCATACATGATCCTGTACCATTTCTTGCTTTTGCTTTTCCCCTCGAGGAGGCCTGTTCCTGATTTTTACAGTGGAAAGTGGAAGCATTCTATTTGCCTTTTTTTTTTTTTCTTTTTTCTTTTTTTAAATTTTAATAATTTAAATATTCACCAATTTCTTTTATTTGTAAGGTTAGTTAAAAATTTTCCATTTCTTTCAGCTTAAGTGCAAGTAGAGATGAGAAGGGTTTGAAAGAAGCTTTAGTCTTGAATTATGTATCTGCTAAATAAAGGTTCAAGTTTGCATGCATTTTGAGTTTTTGAGTTAGATCTTAAATGATTTGTATGATATTTGCTGCCTTTTTCTTCTAAGGCGGCATGTGGGGCTAACAATTAAGTTTGGAGCTGATCTGTTGGACTTGCATTGAAGGAAGTGATGGAGGACTGTATTTGGATGGGTATTGCTTACAATTGTGTGTATGTGGGGAAGGCAAAGGATAGGAGTTGACGAGGCTTGCTCTGTAGGTATCAACTTGGCCTTTGGGTTATATTATTGCAGACCATTTGTATTTTATTTTCCAAACTCTTTCTTTTTAACTTTGAATAAACAAAGAGAATCCCGAGCCTATATAGACTTTGAACCCTAATGCTTCAATTTGCGGTCCTGGGTCCTGGGGGCTAAACCTTTTTGGACATTGTAAACCATTTCCAATTCATGGAGTGTTAAGGGGTTGGTAAGAGTGGGTGATGGAGTTGTATGGTCGTAAAAATTTTAGTTGGGCTCCATTTTCTGGTGCAATGGTACAACACCTCTTTTTCCTTCCCTTCTTATTTCTTTGTATGACTTTGCATCTTGGATTCCTTCCCTCTTTGAGAAGATATAAAAGTAGTAAGAAAAAATAATGCCGACCCAGGTAGGAATCGGATATAATAGGCAATTTAACGGTGGTTAGAAGTTAGAACTATCCATGGAATGAAAGGGAAAGAGGGAAGAAGAGAAGAAAAGGAGATGAAGGATATCTGGATATGTGAAAGTAGCATTGGTGTCAGAATAAAACTTGGGTCCTTAACAACCGAATTATTAGAGAGACGGAGAGTCGGAGACACAGACAGTTAGGCTTAGGCCCCATTTCTCATCATAAACTATGACCATGATTATAAAGCTTCAATATTCGAGAATCAGTCTACACCGGTATTAATATTATTATATCACAATGAGCTCTGTAACATGCCATGGACATAGCACGCGTTTCTTGGAGACTTCCCTCTTCCCTCATCCATTTCTAAACCTACAACCTCTAATCATTTTGGTCCCTTTTTAAGTAAATAATCTAATTATACTTACCAAAGCTTAATATCTTTATCTTTCTCCATTGAAACCCTAATGTATCTTCTGTACATCACCTATGATTTGAGTTTTTCCTTAAAAGAGAAAAAAAGCAAATGGCCTTTTCCACCATTTCTGCAAAGACCTTTAGAAAAATTTGGACTAATTTTTATACCATAGCACATGCTGTTCATCATCCCTACAACACTTTGTTATATCTCAAATCATCATGTCTCGAGTTTTTCTTGTCTCTTCCGACCACGCCCTCATTTCCTCCCCTTGTATTCATCTGATGGTGTTTTAGTGGGTTTTGTCTTTGAAGTTTTTCATTCTCGAATTTATATTTTTGCCATTTTCATCTTCTCGCCCATTTTTAACTTCATCTTCATCTTCAAACAACGAATTTTGATGGTTGAACCACCATGCATTTGGTGGTTAATTAATGTTTGGATTTCTTCTAAATTAGCACTAGCTCTTTATTTGTAGATTAGTAGGCTTCGTTTTTCTCTGAGCCTGCATGTGATTTTTGGATTATAGTAGGTTTTCTATTGATTTATGTGCAGAATCGGTTGTAGTGTTGTTTTCTCCCATTGATTGGGGTTTCTTCTATTCCTCCTTGACAACAACTACCAACTAACCATTGATTAGTTCTTTCCTCCTAATTTGAATATTTCATTCCTTATCTTCATCTAAATTCCTTCTTCTATTTTTTGGGATAAAGTTTGAGAAAATTTTGGATTATATTGAATTTGTTTATTTGATAAGAATTTTGAAGAAGAGGAAGAAGATTCAAATGGGTTTTCTCGAATTGAAAATTAAAGGCGATGGATTCAAATAAGATATTTGAGGAAAATCATCCTCAAGTCTCAATTTAGCCACTCACATTTGCCAATATAATCAGCTCAATTTTAACTTAATCATAAGCACCAATCACCATTTAAAATCTTGTTAAAACTAAGAATCGATTTTCATAAAGAAAGTAGATCATCTTTTCATTAAAAATATGAAGCTGTTTATTAAATATATTATCATATAAAATTTGAATTTCCATTTTGCCTACGTTTTCTTCACCACAAGTTTCTTAAATTGATGATAACATGTGATTGTTACATGCACACGGGTTGAGAAATGAGAGATGATAAGAACGTCGTGGATTCCTAGTGGGGAACAAACACGTTGACCATCTCATGATAGGAACTAGGAGAATAACGAGCCATATTTTATTGTTCTAGTGTTTAAATTTCAAACCTTATATTCATTGGATTCTTCTACACCTCAAAGACATCAATCATCATCGGTTTGTCCTCTTAAACAAGGCTCTTTCCTAGCCTCTTTGTGCCACACACATCACCTTGAGTTCTTCACCATTGCAGCTTCCTCATTCGTCTGATTTCTGGGGAAAATCTCTCTCTTCTGTCCTGTTTGTTTTTCCGGAAAGTTATTGGGTTTTGATTGGATACATATAGGTGGGTTTTCCTTGGTTTTAGAGGAGCATTTTGTGGGTGGAAGAAATGGGAGCATGTTGCAGCAGGGAAAAGAAGTTTGAAGGAGTGGTGGGGGGAGAGGTTGATGACGTTGAAGATGCGGGTGATGTTCGAGTTGAAGATGGAGGGTCTCGTGTTAGGTTGGGAGGAAATTCCATGTATACGTCAATGTTCACTCAAGGAGGAAGAAAAGGGATCAATCAAGATGCCATGACTGTTTGGGAGGTAACTGTCATTCCAGTTTGTTATCACTCAAATAACAAATTCCAGACCGATTTTCCTTTTTTCTCCTTTTTTTGTTCAGGTATTCCTAATTTTGTTACAACATATTCATTTCTTCACTCTCATTTTCTTCATCTGTTTTTGTTCTAATGTCTGTCTAATCATTTGATTTTGTTTGCTAGCTGTTACTCATGGGATTACAGTCCTTTTCTTCTGTATGTGAACTGATGAGTTCTCAACATGTAAATGAATAAGCCACTGGAATGCTTTGCTTTAATTTTTTTTTTTTTTTTTGTGTATTTTATAATCGATCTAGTCTCATGTTTTCTGTTAGATTTTGTTGGTTGATCTTTTCCCAGGTTCCTCACAATATCCATTTGATATTAAGTGTAAAATATTTCTTCATTTTCACTTCACCACTCTATAAGGTTGTCTTTCTTCTGCCTAGGACAAAACCCTTAATCTGGTCCAGTCAAATTGGAAGCGAAGAGTGAATAGCCTTTATTTACATTTTAATGCATTGTACTGAAGTTCTAATTGCAATGTCCAGGACTTTTCAGGTGAGAAAGGCATGTTTTTCTGTGCTGTGCTGGATGGACATGGTCCCTCAGGCCACCATGTTGCAGGCCTTATACGTGACATTTTACCCTCCAGGCTCTCCTCTGCATTTAAGCTATCATTACCTAATAGCTCCAAATGTGACTCTGATATTGTTCATGGCAACCATAAGGATGATAGCAAAGATAGCCATGAGAACAAAAATTTTGAGTACCCACTATTTCCTTTGTGGAAGGCCAGTTTGATTAAGTCCTTTGAAGAGATGGATGAAGAACTTGGCTCCAATTCCACTTTTGACAGCTTCTGCAGTGGCACAACAGCAGTGACTGTAATCAAACAGGTTATTATTTGGCCCTTGAGTTGCATTCAAGAACACATGTTAATTCATGTTGGAAGAGAATGATCTTTTGTGTTTTTTTTTTTTTTCTTTTTTATTATTTAGGAGGACCATTTGATAATTGCCAACTTGGGGGATTCTCGTGCGGTTCTTTGCACTAGAGGAAACAGAAACCAACTCGTTCCCGTCCAACTCACAGTAGACTTGAAACCAAATCTTCCAAGTGGGTGTCTCCTCTTTAAAGCTTTTTAAGGGTAGAAATTCACTCTAATCGTAACTCCATTCTTTGGTTTTTCTGTCTTGCAACTGATGTTACTCTCAGATGAAGCTGAAAGAATTAAGAATTGCAAAGGCCGGGTATTTGCTTTACCTGATGAATCTGGGGTGTATAGACTATGGATGCCTGATCAAAATTCCCCTGGTCTCGCCATGACAAGGGCTTTTGGAGATTTCTGCTTGAAAGACTACGGCCTTATCTCTATTCCTGACGTTTCTTACAGAAAGCTAACAGACAAGGACGAGTTTGTGGTCCTAGCATCTGATGGGGTAAGAAAAAGGAAAGATCCTGTCAATGCAATAATCTTCAAACTCATGGTATCAGCAGCTAAACGAGTATGAAAAAAAAAACGAAAATCATGATAATTTTGATACAACTTTTCAGTGAGATATATACGAAAACTAATGTGAAAGAGCCTGCTTTCCTAAAACAAAGATATTGGTTTGCAGGTATGGGATGTGTTATCAAACTCTGAGGTCATAAGGATAGTTGCTTCAGCTAAGAAGCGATCCATGGCAGCTCAGCTGTTAGTAGACCGTGCAGTCCGAGAATGGAAGATTAAATATCCGGGCTGCAAGACTGATGATTGTGCAGTCATATGCTTGTTCCTAAAAACCCCACCTTTGTCAACCAAATCCACGTCAAAAAATGGTCAGGATGGTGTGAATAATCACCAGCAGCTTGCAGTGTCTCAACGTTCAGCAACAACAAGAAGCCAGCAAGGCTGTGAATCTACAAAAGGAAACTCAAAGGAGGAGTATAGTGCTCTTCAAGGACTCACTAGAGAGAATTCTCTACTCAGTCTTCCTCGGTTTTCCACTGTTCTGGGTAGGCGGAGATCAACCAACCAAGTACGTTAAAGCTGTTTGAAGTGCATAATTAGTCTCGTCAAATCTTAACGGAACTCCAACAATGGGGTGGTCCTAGAGTGATGGGCATCTCTGTTGACTTGCCTAAAGAAAGAAGCTAAGATTGTAAAGAAAAAAAATAAAAAATAAAAACATGTAGGAGTAGTAGTAGATTCAGGAAAATAATCAGCAAGACCAGACGTTTCAAGCATGTACAAATGTTCATCAACTTCAATAATGGCCTGCACGGGATGTTAAGTGAAGATGTGATGAGCCAAGCTCTTCTTTTATCATGTGGGTTTGGAGTTTTTTCTTTTCTCCCATGCACATTGCCTGATGTTAAATCTTTTCATCTTGTTATTCTGTCTAGTGGTTTTTAATTTCAACACTCTGATTTTAAAGTAGTATGTTCTAATTAAAAAATTTCACCCAATTGAGCACGTCGAGATATTTTTTCACAGTAGCAGGATCACTATAACGGAGTCCATTGAGTTTGCCCACATTATTGACCATCTAAGAATATTGGGTAAAAATTTATATTCATTTGAAGCATTTCTTGTGATCATGAAACTCGAAACCAATATAATAAGGAATAAGGAGTGTTGTGCTGCAAAATAATTTCTCTTATGTGTCACAGACTGATAGGCTGATTTTGCTCATGGAGGTGTGGCATCTTATGTCACACCCAGAAGTTTGAAACCATACCTCTGCCTCCAAATTAATTAATTTGCAGTTCATAATTCCAAAATTCAAACCATGAAGAGGTAGAATCTCAACGCTTTTGCTCTCATTAATTTCCTTATGAAACATTTTCACCAAAATTACTTTTCAGGCGTATAATTTGCACACCTTCGTCTGATTATGCAAATTAAATTGTTTAAAAACAACTTTGGGATATATTTCAACAAAAATTAAGGTTTAATTTGCTGAAAAGCTATTCTTCAAAATATATTTTTAATTTAAAAAACACGATTGATAAACTTTTGACAAACAACAATTTTGTAAGTATATGTCATGAAAATAGACTATTTTTTAGAACAATATGAAGAACAATTTTAGATGTTTTAGTTGTTTTTTGTATAGTATCATGAACGATAATTGAAAATATGAAGAACGGTTTTAAAATTTTACATTATGCTTAATTAAGCAGGACTTTCATTAAGAACTAAGCCTAGAAAGCTTGTTTCATATTTGTCTTTGTAAAAAAAATCATATCCTCAAGATTTTTCCTCCTTTTATTTCTGTTATGCCCACACCATCTAATTCAATTTCATGCATTTGTTTCTAAACCACATAGCTGGCTTGCGCAATGTGACAGCACTAAGAACCCAACCTCTAATAATATTACAGAAGTTTGTGATTCCTACGTTGATATTTATTCTCACAGAATGTAAGAATTATTTTGTCCACCTGCAGAATGGAATTGCCTTAGGCCACTCATTTCTGGGACAGTCAAAAATTCCAAAGCAAGGTTTTCTCACAAAGGGGTGCCCTGGTGCTTCATGTACTTCACTTGGTCGGTTTCTTTGTTTTTGCTTTCCTGACCGGAGTGCAGACCAGCTTGGGTTTGACTGCAAAATCTGAAACACTAGCATTCGTTATAGCCTTCACATCTTTCTTCCTCCCAATGTTAATAACCTCAACGATGGCTTTCCTCCTAAGGGCTACTGTTAAAATGGACATTTACCTTAGCAATTTCCTCCCTGTGCTTGCAACCCTTGAAGCCTCTGGGACTTCCTTGCTTGTTATTTCTAGCATCCTCATAGACCTTAAAGCTCATTAACACAGAACTCGGTCGCCTTGCTCTCTCTTGTGCAGTTGATTAGGGAAGATACTTTCAGCATTTTGGTCATCATGGCAATGCTGCACTCAGCTGCTTTTACAGCATTAGTGAGAGTCCCCTATATCCTTAAAGAAAATGTATAGTTTATAAAAGAAGTGCAATCCAGCATTATAAACGTTATGCTGAAGCTCGAATTCTGGCTCGTATTCATCAAAAGCAGAAAACTTCCCTGCCATGATCAAATTCCTACAAGCCTCTAATCCCACCAGAGAAAGCTCCGTAGCAGTCTAATGTTTTAAACCTGGTAGAGTTTGTTGGGCGTGCCTTCCCCTTTGCTTATCATCACCCAAAAATTCAACAAAGGCCCTTCAACTAAAGCAACCAGAATTAATGATCACATCATCAATGCTTTCCTTCTTTACGAACTCCTGCCAAAGCCTTAAAATATAAAAATAAAGTCAGTGAACAGAACCATTCTTGAGAAAGCTTCAGGCTCAGTGGAGATCCTTATTCCTTACATCCATCCGGCTCTATATTTGCATTGGATTATCAGCTGTTACTCCATGTGTGTGGTCTTCCATGGAGGACCCGATGATCGAGAGGCATTAGCATTAGGTGATGCACATGATCTTGTCACATTGCCATCTACAAGGCTACGAAGATGGGTTTGTGAGAAATTCGGACAAAGATTTTTTTTTTTTTTCCTTTTCAGAATATAATCATTCCTAATTTTCCCATACACATGCTCTGCAAAACCACGGATCGGAAAACTTATTACTTGTTACTTCAATATTGCATTGGGACTTTTATTTTGCTGTACATCTTTGAGTGGACTTTGATTTAAAGGATAGGGTTTTCTATGTGTTTTTCATTCTAAGAAACACATTAAATTGCACTCCTAAATTGCTGTGTTTGGACCCGTTTGACACAATTTTAGGCAGTTCTTTAATTGTGTTAAGGAGCTTGCAGTATATAAGCCACAGCTATATAAAACAGAGGAGTTGAGGCAGAACCAATTCTTTTTGAGGTGGGAGGCCACATGTCCGCCAGTTGATCATTATCAGCGGGTCAAACTCTGGCAAGAACGTTGCAGGAAAAAAACAACAATTTGACCATCCGCTCATTTCTCTCGTCCATAGCAACAAAAATGAAGTTGAACGAATTGACCATACCCCAGAAAAAACTCTTTCACAATTGAGAGAGAGAGAGAGAGAGAGAATTATTGAGCCACATTCATACTCTCTTGTTTCTATTCCCGAACTCCTAATTTCTCAATTTTCATGATTGCCTGCTGCCCGAGTTGCAGATATGGCAGACGATCAACTCGTTCCTGGAGTGGAGCTGTTGACAACGCCCAAGAATGGAAGCTACGCTTACAGATTTGGCATGAAGCCCAAGAATGTTACAGCGATTTGCATTCCCCAGCCACACACAAACGCTGGAGGCCTATATCTTTATCGTAACCCTTTACGCGCTACCACCCCCCTCTATTTGTTTCAGCTTGCATTTGCTTCTCTCCTCACCAGTGGATGCAACTTCATTCTCAAGCCTTTCAGTCAAGTCACCATTGTTGGGCAGATCATGGTAATCAAGCTCCTCCTTCCTTTTGTATATCCTCTCTTATAGGGTTATAGCCATGAGGCTCTCATTTTGCCTTCATGTTGTTTACCTCATATTTTGGAAACAGGGTGGAATTATTGGAGGCCCCTCATTTATAGGGCGCATTGATGCTTTTGCAGATATGGTGTTTCCAATTAGTATAATACACCTGTTGGAGACACTGTCATCTTTCGGAATCATGTTCTACCTGTTCCTTCTGGGAGTGAAGATGGACTATGGCATGATCAGAAGTTCAGGGAGTAAAGCATGGCTAATAGGTTTCTCGACCTATCTTTTCCCAATATTACTCACAGTACCCGTCTCCTTGATCCTGAAGAGATACATTAAGATGGACCATGAACTCGAAACATCCGTACAATGTCTCGCACTTCTAGTGTCTTCTACCTCGTTCCATAGCGTTGCTTGCTTCTTAGAGGATCTCAAACTCCTCAATTCCGAGCTTGGCCGCTTGGCAATGTCCTCCTCCATGATCAGTGGCGGCTTGAGCTATACCACACTGATTTTTGCTTTTTCTGCACGGCAGTCCCAATTAAATGGCGATGGTTTTGGAGTATGGTTATGTATTATTATGAGTGGAATCGCTCAGATTATCTTCACCAGAGTGGCCATCAAGCCCATACTGATTTGGATGGTCAAGCAGACCCCAGAAGGTCAACCCGTCAAAGAATTTCACCACTGCATCATCTTCCTGCTAGTACTGGGAAGTTCATTGATTAGCGAGATCACGGGAATGCACGGTTTCTTCGGGCCTATGGTGTTGGGGTTGGAAGTACCGGAAGGATCCCCGTTAGCATTTACCTTGGTGGACAGACTGGATTTCTTCTTTTCTTTCGTGATGTTGCCTATCTACTTCATTGTGTGTGGTGGGAGAACAAACTTGACCCGAGTGACTCCTCACACTTGTCTTGTAGTTGAGCTCATGTCCCTGCTTGGTTTCTTGTCTAAGTTTATTGGAACCATCCTGCCTTGTGTCTTCCTCTGCGACATGTTTCTCAGAGACGCAATCACCCTCAGCCTCATACTTAACAGTATAGGAATTCTTGACATTCACTTTTACACCAGCGCGAATCAACTCAAGGTATGAATTAATTACAAATTTTGCTTAGTTCTGATTCAAATTGATTCATCTTTGCGGTAACAGAATGTATGTTTTTTTGGTGTTTTGAGTGCAGTTTATTGATAACCAATGCTTCAGTGTTCTGAATACAACAGCGATGTTCATTACAGGAATTGTGTCGCATCTCGTTAGTACCCTCTACGACCCTTCAACAAGATATATGGCATACAAAAGACGTACCATACAACACTCCTCACGCAAACTTAAGCTCCGGTTATTGGTCTGCGTACACCAGGAAGAGCAAGTCCCTAACATCATTAACCTGCTTGAAATGTCAAACCCCACTAGAGAGAGTCCAATTGCTGTTTATCTTCTCCATCTCATTGAGCTTGTGGGCCGTGCAACCCCGTTGCTTGTTGCTCACCAACCCTTCAAGCACTTTGATCATCGTCCCACCCCAATTATCAATGCCTTCAGAATGTATGAAAGAAACAACCTTTCCATCGTCACATTGCAGCCCTTCACTTCTATTGCGCCCTATGCAACCATGCATAACGACATTTGCACACTGGCACTTGATAAGAGGGCTTCCCTTATCATCCTCCCTTTCCACAGGCAATGGAACACTGATCACACCAAGGATATATCCAAGTTTCGGAGTGTTAATCTCAGGGTCCTAGACAAAGCCCCTTGCTCTGTTGGGATCATTATCGATCGTGGGGCTTGGTGCGGCACCAAGTCTGTGCTAGGAAGCTGGTCTCTTTTCCGGGTTGGCGTGTTCTTCATAGGCGGAGCCGATGATCGTGAGGCAGTGGCATATGCAATGCGCATGTCTGAACATCCCAATGTTACTGTAACACTAGTGAGGTTCTTACCCTTACAGATGACCATTAATGACTATGATCCAAATGAGAGGAGAATGGATAATGACATGATCAACGAGTTTAAAGTATCAAAGGTAGGAAGTGAAAAGGCTCTGTACAAGGAGGAGATGGTGCTGGACAGTGTGTGTACATGCAGTGGAATTCGATCAATGGAGAACTCTTTTGATCTAATACTAGTTGGCAGACGCCATGAAGAGAATTCCCCCATGGTGTATGGACTAAATGATTGGATGGACTACCCGGAATTGGGATTTCTGGGGGACATACTAGCATCAGAGGATTTCACGGGGAAGGTATCAACATTGGTGATTCAACAGCATAGTTGGGCAGCCGGAGAAGAAAGCTCAAGACATTCAGAGGATAGTCCTAGCCGTCAAGACTCGTTTCTACCTCAGGTGTCCCCCAACGGTCTTAAAGGCTATTGACAGCATTTGCTCTTAGGCAGGTCTTTGGGTTCAAATCAAAATGGAGAGTTTCATTCATAATGTATAATCTGAAACTGAAAGGAAACAGTCGCCTGGATTGAACATTTCATCAACTCATTTTTAGCAACTTCATATTTGTAATCAACGTATATATTTTAATGTGATCCTTGGATGTAATTTTAGAATGTTATAAGCATTTAGGTCCGGGTGTAACTTGTACATATTCTCTCAATTATACGAAATGGAGACAGCTTCAATTTCACCCAACCATATTTTCATGGTTTCAGAGCACCACTTGCTCGATCTAAGCAAGCATTTATCCTATCCCAAGGCCCTTCCACTGTCTCACACTCTCCCCTCCTTGCTCCATAATTCTTTTTGGAAAGACTACTTGCTCTCTCCATTGAAAACACCATACCAACACTGCTCAACAACCTCGAAAAAAGTTTCTCCCAAGTCAGTATCTTCTCCTCTATCACTTGAACTCATGTATTTGTGAATATAAATGCTATTAGAGTACAGTTTTTTAAAGGTTATGGATCAGTAAAGCATTGTAAGAGGGAAGAGAGAACCCATAAAGAAAGCTTCTCAAAGGACTATGGATTCAAAGGTGAACAAATTCTATGCTCTATCATTCAAAGATTCAAAAAAGAAAAAAACAGAAAAAAGGGAGGGGGTCAACCAAGGTGAAATGCCCAATGCCCAATCAAGACGACATGCCCAATTAAGGCGAAATGTCCAACAAAGATGAAATATCCGACAAAAAATTTGTGAAAGATTGTAATCTTTAAACAAAGTTGACAAGCTCATCTAAGGCCATAGAGCCTACTCAAAAGTCGGATTCTAAAAGAAAAAATCAAAAGATGGTTGTGTGCACCCTAAAATACCTTATATATGATCACTACTTTCACTGAAGAACAAAAATTTGAATGTACTGTACATTCCTTAAAGTCATATAATCCATCTTGAGAAGAACGTTAATCATGAGTTTTGAAAAACTTAATAGATCCTAAAAATAAAATAAAATAAAATATAAGAGTTGATTCATCCTTAAAATATTAGCCAAGTGGATATATCTTGGGAAGAGGGGAAGAGGTAATCAGGAACATGAAGAAGTCAAATTTGGGTCTAGAGAAGGTCGATTGGATGATCTAGGTGGCACCACCTTGTATGCACTAAGCAGCTAAAAATTAGAAATGCCATACTTCCACCAATGTGCCAACTACGTAACATATTAAGGAATATTATTGTTGTGATACATTCCTAAGTAAGTGTAAATGAGATTCCACTACTGATGGATCAAGGATTGTGAATCTTAGAAAAAGGCATAATTAAAAATTGTAATACACACACATATATACTCTGTGAATAAATTAATAAATAAATAAATAAACAAGAAAAAAGTATTCAACTAACCCCCTTATCTTTTACATGGTATCAGAGCAACACCATAGTGCTGATTACTTGACTTTTTCAAACACTATTAGAAAATCTCATTCCACATATTCAAACACTAGTAGCAACAACAATTATGGTATGGATCCATCAAACGCATACTTAATTTGTTCATCATTGACCCGATCACATGCTCATTTCAACCAAATTGAATGGTGCCAACTATCCATCATGGAGTAAATCCATGATTCATGCTCTCATGGCCAAGAACAAAATTGGCTTTGTAAATGGATCCATTCAGCCACCTTCAAAAATAGAACGAACAAAATAGAATCAAAGAAAAACATGATTTTATCATAGCTCACTCACTCAATGGAACCCGATCTAGCCAAAGTGGTCATTCATTCTAAGACAACTCATCAAGTGTGGGAAGATTTTATAGACCAATTCTCACAAGAGAATGCACTAATAATCTATCAAATCCAAAAATCCTTGGTTTCTTTCTCACAAGGCATTATGACAATCTCAACCTATTTCACAAAACTTAAAGGTGTTTGGGACGAATTAGAGATGTATCGACCTCTTCCCACCTACAACCAAATGAAAGCACATCATGAACAAAGGAAGGGAGATCGGATGATGCAATTTCTCATGGCCCTCAATGACACTTACAACATTATTTGTACCAATATTCTTATGATGTCACCATTGTCTAATGTATGTCAAGCATATTCTCTCATCGTTGAAGACGAAACACAATGAAAAATAACATCAAAATCAACTAAGAATTTTTCCATTGCCATTAAAATTCAAAATTGACCAAACAACTTATCGAATAATTCCAAAGGCAAACACTATGAGCATTATAATAAAGGAGGTCATACAATTGAAAATTGTAAGACTAAAATTCCTTTGCAAATATTGTAACAAAAAAGGTCATATTAAAGAAAGGCATGGGTTTAAAAATGTCACATGGGTTTCCAATAGTATAGGAACTTAAGGTAATCAACAGAGTCAACCACAACAGCAACAACACAAGTGTTGAGAAAGTGCACATAACATATGACCTGCTACTAATGCAATATATTCTTCCCAATCTACACATGGGACCAATCCATAAAACGTCAGTACACCCTCCCAATTCTCTAACCTGATGGACTTTCTACATGGGTTTTCCATATACCAACTTCAACAACTTACTCGTGCAACTTCCATGATGACTCTAAACCAAGCTTCCAATTATAGCAATGCTTATGTAAATGCTACGAGTCTGTCCATTTTTTTCATTGCCTTAATTAATTCAGAATTCACCAAACCTTAGATTTTTAATAACGGAGCCACTAACTGCATCACTTCTTATTCCACACTTTTCACTCAAACAAAATCCTCACCAATTCCCACTATTAATTTACCTATTGGGTCTTCTGTCTCAATCACTTCAATTGACACCATACTGTTCAATTCAAATATCATCTTAGAAATGTTTTGTATGTTCCATTTTTTTGCTTCAATTTGATGTCTGTGAGTTAAGTTACCATTGCTATAAACCATTGTGCCATTTTGTTACCTACTTTCTGTATTTTGTAGGACTTGCTTACAAGGAAGATGATTAGCTTGGGTAAACAACAAGGTGGCCTTTATTACATGTCTTTGTTGCAAAGGACACCTATCGCCCATCAAATTTTTTACCCTTCAAATTTGTGGCATATGCATCTTTACCATCCATCACCATTTTGTCTTAAATTAGTTTCTCCATTATTGCATCCCAATAATATCTTTTATGATAATAATTGTTCTACTTATCCTATGGCTAAAAAAACTAGACTACGGTTTCCTTCAAATTCCATATCAACTCATGCTCCATTGGACTTGTTACATTGTGATACTTGGGGTCTACACAAAGTTTCCACACATTTAAGGGCACGCTTTTTTCTCACCATTGTGGATGATTTTACAGGATGCTCATAGATATTTCTTGTGCAATATAAGTATAAAAAAAAAAAAAATGTTTTATTGATTTTGATTGTACTCAAATGCATGCCTACGTTAAAGCCATTAGAGTGAACAATGGTTCAAATTCCTATCCATAAGAATTTTATTTCGCTTTCATGGCATCAAATATCAATGAAATTGTGTTTACACTCCACAACAAAATAAAGTCATCGAATGCAAGCATTGCCATATTCTTACTATAGCACGTGCATTACTTTTCTAATCTCACTTACCCCTTACTTTTTAGGGTGAATGTATATTGACTGTTGTCTACCTTATTAATAGATTACCATGACCATTGTCATCAATTGGATCACCTTTTGAGTTGTTATAGAATCGGCCAACATTACTTGATCACTTGAAAGTTTTTGAATGTCTATGTTATGCGACTTTTGTTCATCCTACTCATAATTTTGACCCTTATGCCACACATTGCATCTTTGTTGGATACCCCACTGGTAAAAAAAGTTACACATTTTATGACTTGGAAACTAAGAAATTTTTCATCAATCATGATGTTAAATTTTGTGAGACCATTTTTTATTTTTTTCTATTTCAACTTCACCAACTCCTAATTTTGTGTTGTCCCATTTCCCTCCTAACATTCCTAATAGTTGGGCCTTTTTGGAACCCTTCTCCACCAATATTCCATCTTCACAACCCCAACAACAAGAGTTGTCGAACACACATGAGGCCACTTCACCAATACACACAGGTTGTACTTGAAATCTCAACCTCACCTAACCGACCCCCACCTTGTCTTCTGCACCTTCACCTTAAGCTAACCTCATGGTACCTACTTCACACACTTGAGACCCTTTTACTCCTCCCATTCCAACCATGTGATAGTCCCTTCATCCTAAACAACCTTTAACATGACATTAAGTGTAACGACCCACACCCAACCATGTAGATATTGTCCGCTTTAGGCCCAAGGGGGCCCTCACGGCTTTAAAACGCATCTACTTGGTTAAGAGGAGTCTCTACATATATAGCGCCAGGAACATTCTCTCATATCCGATGTGGGACATCACAAACACCCCTCCATGCAGACACAACGTCCTCGTTGTGTCCCATGGGATTGCGGGGCCAAACAGACAAACAAACACCCCTTACGGGGCCAAACAAACTCCCACACCGGGGTCGGGGATCGACTCTGATACCATTTGTAACGACCCACACCCAACCATGTAGATATTGTCCGCTTTGGGCCCAAGGGGGTTCTCACGGATTTAAAACGCGTCTACTTGGTTAAAAGGAGTCTCTACATATATAGCGTCAGGAACATTCTCCCCTATCCGATGTGGGACATCACAAACACCCCCCCCCCCCCCCCCCCCCCATGCAGACACAACGTCCTCGTTGTGTCCCATGGGATTGCAGGGCCAAACAGACAAAGTCAAACAAACCCCCACATCGGGGTCGGGGATTGGCTCTGATACCATTTGTAACAACCCACACCCAACCATGTAGATATTGTCCGTTTTGGGCCCAAGGGGACCCTCACGGCTTTAAAATGCGTCTACTTGGTTAAGAGGAGTCTCTACATATATAGCGCCAGGAACATTCTCTCCTATCCGATGTGGGACATCACATTAAGACTATGTAGTATCTGTTCACGCCAATCACTCTATCTTGACACCAAGTTTTGCATCAAGTACTTCTTATCCTATTTCTCATTTTCTTTCCTACTCTCATATCTCTTTTGCCCATTATGCTTTTCTAACTAACATTACATGTCACACCGAACCTAACTCTTATGATCAAGCTATCCTTGATCCACAATGGTGACAAGCCATGAATGTAGAATTAGAGGCATTGTAACAAAATAACACATGGTGTTTGGTTCTCATGCCCAATGGTTGTAAACCAATCAATTGTAAATGGGTTTACAAAATAAAATATAGGTCTAATGACACCATTAAGCGCTATAAGGCCCATCTTATTGCTAAGGGATACACTCAATTTGAGGGCATTGATTATCAAACTTTCTCTCCTACGACCAAACTCACTACACTATTGTCTTCTTACTGTTGCTACTACTTGACATTAGTTCATCCTCTAATTAGACGTCTAGAATGTTTTTCCTCATGGTGATTGGCATGAAGTAATTTACATGGAGCCTCCACTCAATCTTTGCTAACAAAGGGAGAACATTTCATGTCAACTCAACAAGTCCCTTTATGGACTCAAACAAGCATCTAGAAATTGGTTCTCCATTTTTTAAGAAACCATCTAGAAAGTTGGTTATCAACAATCAAAGGCTAATTATTCTTTTTTCATCAAGGCTCAAGGTACTTTATTTATTACACTCCTTATTTATGTTGACGACATACTTCTCACAAGAAGTGGAACATCTCAAAAAAAAAAAAAAAAATTCTCAAATGCTTCTATATCAAAGATCTCAGAGATTTGAAATATTTTTTAGGCATTGAATTCTCCCGCTTGAAGAAAGGTATTTTCATATCTAAAAGAAAACATGCACTAGACATTTTACAAGATTTAAGACTTCTAGGTGCACACCTATACAAATTTCCAATAGAACAACATTTGAAGCTCACTCCCACAAATGGAGCATTACTTAATGATCCAACTAAATACAAAAGATTGGTTGGTAGATCGATTTATCTTATCATCACTAGACTTGACATAGTTTATTCTATCCGAACATTGAGTCAATTCATGCATGAGCCTTGAAAACTTTATTGGTACGTTGCCATATGAATTCTCAAATACATCAAAGGTACTCCTAGTTAAGGTTTACTATTTCCTTCCATCAATAGTCTTGCCTTGAAAGCCTTTTGTGATTCAAATTAGGGAGTTTGTCATGCCATTAGAAGGCTAGTTACAGGATACTTTGTTTTCTTTAGAAATTCTCATCTCATGGAAATCCAAGAAACAAACCATCTCTAGATCCTCAACAGAAGTCGAATATCGAGCTATGGTTAATGCAAGTTTGGAGTTAACTTGATTGCGTTCAAGGATGAAAATATCGGTAATCATGGATATATCGGTATTTGGATTTTACGGATATATCGGTGGATATTTTGACACAAAATATCGATAGACAAAAAATTCATCAAAACTTATGAAAATATAAAAAAAAAACTCTTAAAAATGAAATTCGAAGTATAATAGACATTTTGAAGATGTTTTATTGAAAAAAATTAATATATGTATGATATGATTTGCGATATTAAATTTAATTATATAGTGTCGGCTAATAAGAAATATGAATTTTGTAAGTGTTGACTCATTATGAAGTTAAATTATTACAAATATACTAATTATGTAATTTAAATATATTACTATGTTAAATTAATTTACTTACCTCTATTAAAAATATTATAATTAATTGTAAAAATATACTAATTTAAATTCAATGTTATACTAATTTAAAAATGTATTAAGTTAATTTATTCTCAATATACTATTATTACACTTGAATATCAAAATAAAATAAAATAATTAATTTAAATCTAAATTATTGCAAATATACTAATTATGTTATTTAAATATATTTATGATTTTTAATTAAAAATATTTTTATTTAAAAATATTGATAATTTTATTTATGATTTTACATTTGTTTTACATTTAATTAGTATACAAATTTAATTATAAGATAATTAAAATTAACTTATAATTTAATATTTTACCAAATTTTTACATATATATCTTTGATATATCCAATATATCCCCAAAATTTCAGCGATTTTTTTCATTTATGACCGATATATCTGTGATTACTATCTTACCTATATGTATCGTATTCACCTTCTTCGATACACGATATATCGGCGATATATCACCGATATATCCCGATATTTTCTTTCTTGATTGCGTTATATATTATAGGATTTAAAAGCCCCATAGGTAGTTCCTACGCCATTGTTATGTGACAATAAGGTAGCTTTGTACATTGTAGCAAATCCCATTTTTCATGAATGTACATAGCACATTGAAATAGACTATCACATAATTAGAGAAAAACTGCAAGTTAAAATGATTAGCCCTTCATATGTACCTACTCACTTCCGGTTGATAGATGTATTTACAAAAGCTTTGGAAAAGGATCAATTTATAATACTACGTAACAAGTTTGGACTTGAGAGAGAGTATTAAGAATATATATATATAAAGAACAAGAACAAAAAAATGTTCAGCCAACTCCCTGGTATTCATTACTTAAGCTCACTGTTTATCTTTTACAATACACGACCCATGACCCTACGTCAAAACGCGTTTTGACTCTACATACAGGCCACAGACCACCAGAATTTCCCATGAAGATAAGGAGTTTCAACTGGTCCGTCGCATGGACCAAGCTACGCATTGACAATCTAGAAAATTTTCCATAATTGCTATAATTTATTATAGAAGGCTGGTAGACATTATTCTACATACATCCAAGTTCTATGACCAACGACACAAGTTATAAACATAACACACAGCTGATTAACAAAGATCCGAAGAGAATCTAGATTTCATTGTCCCATAGCTCTGTCACACTTCTGAATGGCCCTTCTTCCTTATTCACAAACAGCTCTTCACCGTCCAAAACTCTCCCCTGCGCCAACATCAACAGATGAGCTTTTGATAAGAATTAAAGAAACATAGTACCACAAATGATCGTCAAATAAGAAACATGGTCCCAATAAGAGTTACCTGATCTGGTATGGAGCAGAGAGCGTGGAAATCTTCATCTGGCATATCCCACCCAAAGACCTGTATGTTCTCTTTGATCCTCTCAGGGTTGCTTGATTTGGGAATGACGCTAGTCCCTCTCTTTAGTGCCCACTTCACCAGCACCTGCCCTGGACTCTTGTTCAGCTTTCTTGCTATACTTCCAACTACTGGATCATGGATGAGGTCTCTTCCACCCTCGGATGAACCCAGTGGTGATGCCTTCAAAATTCATCCAAAACAATCATAAACATTAATGCAGGCTAGGAAAATTGAAAGTAGGAAAAATTCCTCGTCAGATCATGTGACCATTCAAGAGGCCACTAACAACGACCATTTTCCACGTATTTTTCTTGAGAAAAGCAATTTGCATCATACCCCCCCTTATACTGTGACTGCCTACGTTAACTAAACGGTAGAAATTGACCCACTAAATCACTGAAAGATCAATAAATTGAACATGCTCATCTTACAGTGACATGAATGCCATTCTTCTTGCAAGCCTCCAACATTTTATCATTCTTCCATCCAGGATGCATCTCCATCTGAAAGCAAAGCTTAAGATGATTGAATAATGTGTTCTTCCCAGCCATTTTTCCTAGTATTAATATAGGTGTCTTACCTGACACACAGAGGGCATTGTTTGAGCAAAACCCAACAGCTTATTGAGCTTCTTCAGTGTAAAATTGCAAACACCGATGTCTCTGACGAGACCTTCCTTGACAAGCTTCTCCATTTCTCTCCAAACTCCTTCCATGTCGAACTCCAAAATATCGGTAGCCTTGGGTGGTCTGCTGGGTCCATCTTTCAGCCGAAATGGCCAGTGGATCTACCCCAGATCAATTGATCACACAACATAGTTATGCTCAGGATATAGAGCATAAACTAATTGTTATGACAGAATACAAGAGCAAGCCTAAATTACCAGATAGAGGTCAAGGTAGTCAAGTTGCAGTTCTTGAAGGGTTTTGCTTAAAGCACTTCGAACTCTTCCTGGCTCCAACTCAGTACACCTACATTCACCCTCACAAATACCAAAAATGAGATTCTGATTCACATTCCAAACTACACCTGTGTCTCGTAAAGACAGTGGCGTCTTCAGGAGCTGTATCTATTACCATACCATAACTTAGATGTAACGAATAGATCCCTTCTCTCTATCCCTGCATGCATAGCCGCCTTAAGAGCCTGTCCTACCTGAAACAGAGTATTGAATCCATTATTTTATGCTAATGTATCAAATAGCAGTTGATGTTCCATATCTACTCAACATCAATCAATATCATGCAAGTTTTGTTGATTGAGCATACTAAGCCCTCAAGATATGCTGCCAATGCAGCATGGTCTACACTCAGAAGATACTGCTTGATGTCTCCCCCTCAAGGACAGGGGAAGACAAAAAAGACAAAAAGAAAGAAAAACAACCTCTGCTTGAACTCCATACTCCCAAGCCGTATCTATATGCCTGTAACCAGCCTGCAGCCAAGGTTGGAAAAAACTGGTTAACAGCAGTACGGTGGACAAATGCGATGAGATGTTCAAATATAAACACCAGAAGCCAGTATACAAGAAGTTTAATAAAAACGACCTTGAGAGGTTTGTACCATAGCTCGAGCCTAACCAGACAAGCCTATTCAGTATGATTTGCTTTAATTTGGGTTGCCCCAAGTGAGGCAAAATGTAAGGAAAGATGCGCATGACCTCCATGATTTCTATTTTCAAGCATAAACACATACCTTTTAAGTTAATCTTACCCTATCTGGTGGTGGGATGTGACACAGATACACAGGGCCTAAGAGATGAGTGGGAAGTATAAGAGTACCTCAACGATTGCGGTGAAGACAGCGTTGCTGGCCTGGGAACCAGCTCTCCAAGTGCCCAACCCCACCGCAGGTATTGAGTGGCCGCTTATCAGCTTGCAGGATTGGACCTGTTCTCCAGTCTGAGTAAAGGTCGCATGAGCCATGCTGCCGCTCTTCTTCTCCACTTCAACAATCACTATCAAGTTATCACTAATCAACGACGTCTGTATGACAAACCGAAGGCGTCTGTATTTATAGGGTTGGTGAATAGAGATAAGGTCTTGCATGTTTCACACGTTGAAAGCTCTCGAGGCATTCGTGTCACAATCCAAGCCACCCTCTCACACGTCTTCCCACCACATCCAATATTTGGAAGATGAAGATTAGTCCTGGCCCGGCTCTTGGATCCATCTAAGAGTGGGGATTGGGCTATGTTTGGATTCAAAGTTTGGCCCATAATTTGGTATATTTCAAATAAAATTCCATATAGTTTAGTTACTAAATTTCCAGCCCAGTCCAAGCCTGAAACCCAAAGTAGCCCAATTCAATCCCAAGACAAGGTGAAAGTGGGACCTGAATATTTAAAAATCAAGTAGGAAACTTTTGTCATGTTTAAAGTTGTTTTTAATTTTTTTTAAAAATTATTAAATTCAAGAAAATTTAGAATAAAAAAAATAATATATGCACGAAGATTTTTTTTAATTGGTACTTCTTATCAGTATGGTCAGCAACCTCCTCAAAGTCAATTGGACTCCAGCCACCTACCACTAACAAAGACGTGTACTAAAATACACCTCTACCACCTTACGCCAATGTGAAAACTACTAGAAATTTCAAAATTGAGCCTCAAGGGAATCCAAAGCTTCGGATTGGATTTATCGATAGCTTTCAAAAAACCAAAAAAAAAAATTCATTCTCTCCGTATATATTCTTATTCTATTTATATATATATAATTTATTTATTTTTTTAGTTCTTCTATGTTGGAGTTTGGTGAGTGTCCACGTCATCTGACCCAATATGATGCAATCAAATAAAAAGATAGTAGTTTCAAAGAGTTGGAATTATTAGAAACCACATGAGTAAAAAATAAATAATAATTCTCTCTATCTTTCATTTTTACTTTTCTTTAGAAAAGAAATATCAAGAGAACTCTTAAAAAAAAGTTTTTGAGAAAAGAAAGTAATAAATTTTTATGCTGTGAAACGAAGTGCTTCTTCATTTTAATATGATTTCATTCAACAAAGAATTAAACGGTAAAACAAATATTTTTTCGGATCTTGAATATTTTAGAAAAGTAATACGAAGTTTTCCATTTCATTTCATTTATTTATACTTAATTATATTTATTTGTATAATTACTTTCATCTCATGACTTAAATTTTATAATATTTCTAAAAAAGAATATTATTAAAGGAAATTTTTATATTTTTATGCTTTGAATTTTGCTATAAGATCTTGAAAGTGAAAAGTGAAAACAAGTGAGGAAATATGATTTTTAAAATTGTTTTAAAATTTTTAAACAAAGGCAGAACCAAAAATATCACTAGCTAAAAAGTTTAGAATTTTCAAAGAAATGGATTTAGAAAAAATGTAAAAGAATTCAACTTTGGTTTTCCTTAACTCTTTCTTTCATATTTTTTCTTCTTTCTTTTTCCCCTAAAATTTTCAAAATCTAGATAGAGCTTTAGGTTGTATTGGTCCATATAAAGTATTATTGAAAAAATTAAGGAAAATAATTTTCTATGATTTTACTAGGAAATATATATATATATATATATAAATTAAATACAAATAAAAAACATTTGTATATTAAAAAAAAAAAAAATGAGTGGCTTAATTTACTTATTACCTTAACTTGGCAAACAGCTTTTGTGTGCATTACATTTATGTAGTGTAAACCCTTTATGTTATATTATAACACTGGCTGTGCAAAAGTACAATGCAAGAAAATATAATTGGTGTTATTCATGATGTTGTCTCCCAACTCCCAACTCCCAACTCCCAAAAGCAATTAGGAGACAGTTTCCAACCATCCATACTATATGCTTCGTCACATCCCTAGTCTTCAAATGGAAGGTGATTCCCTCTGGCAATTCAAATTCGAATGAAGCATGGAGCCAAAAAGGAAAATGTGAACAAAAGCTGAAATATAAAAAGAAAGCAGGTAAATCCAACCAAAGAAATGAATCAATAAAAAGGGGCATGGTATTCGTACAGGGAAACAGAGGGGGGAGGCAGGACTCAGGAGTCAAAGTAATGAAATAAATCAACACAGCTCCTCTTTCACACTCCACACGTAACCGCCCGTGATCCCATCCCGCTCTCTCCGCCTTTGCTATTCTCATCCAAAACCCCACCCCCCACAATCAAGCTCCAGAGACCAGTCAATTTTTCCTCCACTTTCTTTCTTCTTCTTTTTCGATTTTCCCAACACCCCCAAAAGAGGCCAAAGCTCACTGCATTATTATGGGCACAAGTGGAAGATGGGCCTTTGTGAAAATCTCTCTCTTGCTTTCACTTTATTTGCTTGAATCTTTTTCTATTTCAAATAAGCAACAAAGAGAATTAATAATGTGCTTAAATGGATAATTTTGCTATTCAGAAAAAATGCATAGGGAGAAATCCAAGTTCCAAAACTAGTGAGAAGGTGAAATATCAAATATGTACTTGAATTGGCAACGTTAATATGCTTTTTCTTCTATATATTAAGCCATATAATGCCCACCATTTATACACCACGGTGATACACTACTACAAAGTACAAACTGCTATCAAGATGACACAAGGTTCACAAGCATTGCTCAAACTCCCCAAAAGAACAAAGAAAAAGAGTAATAATCAAAATGCACTTAGATTTATTATGATTTGAAGCTAGACTACGGTGGATTTGCGGACGACGTATCGGTAAGCAGCCACCTTCCTTCTCCGGGAGGCGGTGTTGTCGACCGAGAGCACTAATCTGCCAGCCTCTCGCGACATGAAGGAGTTGTGCACAGCTTCTTCGGAGGGGGCCATCTTCCTCGGCTTCTCCACAGCAATGGTGTAGCTGCCTTCAGCGTTGGGCACGAACTCTGCGCTGTATTCCAAGTCCCACCCTCCCACCACTATGTCCCATGTTATTGTGGCGCCGGCCTAATCCACCCCCCACACAAGGAAGCACAACTCTTTATTAGGTTAATTCAGAACAAATTTTAAAGAAAATCGAAAGATTTAATTGGGATTAAACTGGATAATGGAATAATGGTAAAATAAGAAACAGCCCAACATAATAAAACAAAATAAACCTCAATGCCCTCAATTTGAATGTTCACTTTCTCCCCTCCTTTCACGGTAAACTCAGAGGCTGGTTTTGGCGGGCCATTCTGCAAGTCGCTGGGTCTACTCAGCCCGCCGTACTGCACCGGCATATCCTCCGGCCTTATGAACCTGATCAGATACCAAAGCCCACTTCAGAAACCCTCTTAAAACACAAACAATGCTTTAAGGGAAAAAAGAAACCTAACATAAGAAAAACAGTTTGGATCTTCAGAAAATTGATACGATCAGAACAAATTGGGAAAAGTCGACAGAAATCAAAACTCATCTGGGAAAACTTTACCCGATTCACACAAAATGTTGAAACAGATTTGTTTTGAAAAAGAAAAAAACAGAGAAACCCATCACAGATTCTGCGTCAAATTACTAATTAAAAATGGGTATCAAAGCAGGGACAGTGTTGAAAACAGATGCAGGCAGAGACTCACTTGTAAAGGGTTTCTGCAACATTTCCTTCCTTAGAGATCACAAACTTGCTCTTGGTTCGTTGGGTCAGGAATGGACTGAACATTGAATACAAAATGCTAAAGTACCAGGGGACGTTGATGAAAATCTGAACTCCAAAAAAAACAAGATAAAACAAAACAATACCAGTGAGAAACTTGGATTCAAGTAATTATTCAAAAAATGAAGTTTCAGTAGAGTTATTTCACCTTCCGGGCAACCATTTCTGGATAATTATCTTGGAAGAGAGAGAGAATCTGGTTAGAAGCGACCCTGAGCTCCCTTTTGGGCATGTCTTTGAGATCAGTCACCTGAATGATGGAGTTAACACCACCGGGCTTGAAATGCAGAAGTTTGATGCCTCTCTCGAGGACTTGAACTCTCCACCTCAGGAACTTCTTGAGCTTCTCTTCGTCCCCGAAGATTCTCTCGTACATGTCCTTGTCTCTGAAAACCCCATAGGCGTTGTAGCAAACTGGATGTTCTTCTCTGTCGTACCCGTGCATGTAAGCCACGACACCTTCGAGCTCCTTAAACCCCAGGTCCTCCTCAGCGACGTCGTCCGCTCCGAACTCTTTTCTCCAAGCCAAGCACTTCTCCAGCATGTTAAAGGAGTCGGCGACCCTGAAGTCCCTGGCTCGCAGAAACTTCAGTAGTATGACATCGGCTCTCTCGTCTCCACCCAAGAGAGGAATGCCCCACATGGAGTCAGACCCATGAGAGGCCACTAGCTTGTCTTTGAACTCCTGCAGTGCCTTCTTCTCTGAAGACTTGAGGCGGGACACGAAGTAGGTGTCCTCCTTGAAGGAAGGAGAGCGAAGGGTAGCGGCCTCCATCAACGAGGTCACAAATCTTTTCCTGAAAGGCTTGGGGGATGCCTCCGGCTGGTCTTTCTGAGGAGTTTGTTGCATTGAGATGGGTGAGGAAGCTTCCATGAATGGATTCTGAGCAAGACCCAGATGGAATCTATGAGAAGAAGAAGAAATATAAGAAATGCAGATTGCAGAGAAACAGAAAGAGATGAAAAATGTGGTGGTCACTTGTGCGAGTGCAGAAACTATACACTAACCTTATGGGGGAGGAAGCACTGCTTTCTATTCTCTGAAGCAAGCAGAGGTTTCCCCAATTCCACTTCAATGGCAACAGGTAAAAGAGAAAGCAACCGTCACTGAGACCAAACAGGGATAAGATTGACAAACTGTAGAGAAAGACAGAGAGAGAATGAGACCCCCCAAAACCAGATTTGCTCTCATAAATTATTGCCGTCCCACCCTAAATATCATCACTCTCTTCCCCCTCCCCTCTTCGCTTTCAAGTTTCAACTTTTCAAAGCCCCTTTCAAACTGCCCAATGCTTACTTGCTTGCTAGTTGTCAACTACTAAAACTACTACCTCTTTTTGTTTCCTAAACCCATAAAATAAATTATTTAAAAAATATATTTTTTTTCTTAAAATAAAAATAAAAATCAAGTAAACAGTTGGGTTCCACAAATAATTTTGAAAAAATCAGATTTCAAAAATGAAATACGCGCAAGTGATGAAACAAAATCTGGCCTACTCCTATGCAGAAGGAAATTGAAATTCAAATCGATGTGGGGAGTGAGGAGACGCGCCCCGACAGATCGTGGGGAAAAGGATAGAGTGAGCCGAGCCATGGGCAGCCCATGGGAGATCGTACGGTGGAGAGGAGAGCGGTGGAGTGAAGAAGAAGGTTATAATAATTGATTCAAGGGGCACGGGCTTGTCTGTGTGCGCCTTTACAGTGGGGCCTCACCTTACGCATGAGTTTCTCCTTTTTCCTCTCTTTAGTGGGTCCCACTTCTGAATTGCACGACTCCCCAGTTTGAAATTTTCCAGTAAGGGCTTGACTCCCCTTCCCCTTACCCCCCTCCACACTCCACACATTTTGTTTTCTCAGCGTCTGAGCCGGATTGTGTTTTTTTATTAAAGCACTCTGCCCTGAAAATCTAATTGTTAAACCAATTTTTAATATCTACTACAAAATTTCAAATTTTGTACAATAAAAAAATATAAATTTAACTTATATTTTTAAATTTTAAGATAATAAATATTTTTTAAATCATTATTTTTTAGTTATTATTATTTTGTAATATTAAAAAACAAAAAACAAAAGATTTATCCAAACCGAGGATATATTGGGAAATTTTCACAAAGGAATTGGGTATACTTAACATGGTGGGCTTCTTCCCTTATAAAGGCCTGACCCATTCACATATTCAGTGGGTAAAAAAGAAGTCCACTTTTGGTGGCAAGATAATGATCCATCGAGCAGTCATTATTTGTGGTTTTTATCTTTAAAGTGATGGTTAATATATCTTGGAGTTGGGACGTACCATATTTTCATAGTACCGTACCGACAAATTTTTAAAAAGCTGATAGAAAAAAGTTTAGCTTATTGATAATTAAAATTTTAATTATGGAATATTTGATCAAGTGCGGTATTACTATTTTGATATGTTATATCGAATAAAGTAAAAAAAAAAATTTGATATTATATAAGTTTAAATTCTTTTTAATTTTATAAATATGTTTTAAAATCATATAATATCTCATATGAGATAATTTTTAATGTTATATATATATAAACTCTTTTTAATTTTATAATTAACTAAAATCATATGGTATTCCATATTGGATATGGAGAGAGTTTTTAATACTATATATGTATGAATTCATTTTAATCTTTTAGATGAGAGATTACTTTCTAATATTATATAAACATAAGCTTTTATTGATCTTATAAATACATTTTAAAGTCAATCTTTTATGTCCGTTTATCTTAACATATAGAGGACGCATTTACCATTGGATTCATAAACAATACTCAAGATGTATGAGATAGTCTTGGTTGCAAAATTATCTTACGTCGTGTTCTATCACTGAATGAGTTATGGGTAAAATTCTAGTACAATGACTAATAACCACAAATCCAGACAGCCTCCGAAGCCTTTGGGCATTTTTTCGGAAATGTCGCCTTTGTTTCAGTTTCCTCATCAATGATGCCTCGAACATTATGATGTACTGAATCATCTATTTTCAGCCTCCCTCAACCCACCCATATCCCATGTGTAACAAGTTTTCTAAAATCTTTGATCTCAAGGTTTGAGTTTTTGTATCTATGCCCTTGTATTTTTAACACACATTTAACATCTTTGGGAGTTTTTGGGTGTGAAAATGTGGACAAGGGGCCGCTAAAAGACCACCTTTCGGCCCCACCTTTGGAGGGATACCCGGAATATTTGCATTGGATGCCAAAAAAGAAAGGAAAGAATTGGAATTGAGGTGTAGAATTTTTGGGGATCTGATTATTTAAAGGAAGCCCCATTAATCCTTTTACCCACCTGGCCTAAGTAGCTTTCTACTCTCCAATTCAAAATTTGGGCCTAGCAGTAAGGTGAAGTGTAAGCTTCCTATCTGAAACATCTGCTTTTGTCTCTTTTGGCCCCCTTTGAAAAGGCACATACACATATGTCTGTCTATATGTATAGACAAAAATAATTTGAAGAAAAAAATAATCCACTAAAGTACTATGATGATCAGGTGGGTTTAATCCACATAAGCATGGGAATTCGTGAAAAGTGATGGGTTTAATTCAAAACCATCAAAGTAATCCTTTCTTCTTTTACTTTTTAACAACCGTATCACTTTTGACTTGTTCACTAACTTCATTTGATTTCATCCTCTTTAATCATCACTCCTTTTAATGGTAGGATGTGTTTTAATTATACTTGTTAGGCCTGGAAAATGAAGAGTTTGGGGCCTTAAATCTCAGACATGGCTTCCTTGTATATTACAAAAACAAAGCTTTTGTAATGTTATAAAGAGGGATTAGACAATGTCCCTTTCATTTAGGGATTAGACAGGGCACATGCATACTCCTATTTATGTCTTCTTGTTACAAAGAGGTCATAGTGATTCTGCCTAATTAAATCTTTTTTAAAAAAAAGAAAAAAATGTTTAATTAAAAAAATGTTACTCTGACTAAATGCATTCTTAGCTATCATGAACTTGGTGTAGTTAGAAAAGGGGTCCAATCCTTATCCATGGAGCCTCTGATTTGTTTGATATTTTTCATGTACTGGTAAAGAATCAAAGATGGAGCTACAAGAAGCCAAATCCTATTCCTTTAAAGGAAAAGCCAAAAACAAAAACAAGTGAGGAAAAAGGAAACTGAAAAGAGCCACAGAGCTATAAAAAAACAGGCCTTAATCAGAGGAGGATTTTAGTGACATCCTATTCGAGATTCTTCCAAGAACACAAGCTTTAGCTCTTCGTGTCCCACCACAAAGACCAGGCCCAAAATATGTAAGGGATACAGCTCATCCAGGATCAGAAATGTCAACATTTTAGACAATAGAAGAGGGAACAAAAGTTCTTTGATGTCAAAACAATGATAAAAGTAAAAAGATTCATCATCTTCTGCCGATTCCATTTGGCTAGATTTAGTTATTTTGATGGGAAAGCACACTGCCAACCCCATACACCACAGAAACTCACATGCTCATCACCCACTGCTGCTTCAACAGGCCTCAAAATGTTGGCTTAAAACCCACAGTCCCAAATTTTTATTTATTTTTTCTTTTTTTGGTTTCTGACATGATTCTACAGATTATTTCTCAGGTAATCTAGTGAGTCCATGCATATGACTACTCTGAATCGCCTTACGTACCCATATCCTAATACAGGAGTTGGAGAGATAGGAGAAGCTCACTCATGTTTTTTATTTAATGATTTCAAGCTATATAATGATGAAACATGGTGTTTGGGTAAACTGGGGGGGCAAGTGCAATGAAGATATTAGGACCTGGCATGTGTTAACTGCCTTCTGGTTTCATTACTACTCATGCCATGTGATTTAAAGGTTGGTCAGATGAAAGCTGGCGCATGCATAATTTTCTTGAGCCATAAAACTTTGATACTCCATTGCCCTTTTCAATTAGAGTTCCCATCATTTTGCCACCATTTGAGCCATGCCACTGTCATTATCACTTGGATAGATCGACAAAAAAAAGACTGACAATTTCATCTTGTTTTGTTGGGTTGGGGCTCTGAGCGAGCTGTACAAGAACCATGAACCACTTGAAAATTGGTCATGGGGTTTGTCCATTCTGTGTCCCAGAAAATCTCATCTAGCCATAGTAGGACATGAAATTTAATACAAAAAGGCCTAAATTTGGGTGTATTTAGTTGGATAGGAATGCAAAATAGCAACCCCAAGGATTGAGGAGGAAGAAAAGCCAAGAGCAAGACCCAACTTCACGTGCCAATCATGAATCAGAAACCGGGATGGATCTTGGATCTGCAATTTTGTATGAGGCCAAACCCGCTCTGGTCCTAACTCAAACCCGTGAATGCCACTGAATAATAATAGGGTGAGCACCTCTCAATCCAAGCAATTCAGTGGATTCATGTGTTGGAGGCGCCTCTCGAATCTTCACTTGAAAAACACCCATTGGACCACACATCCAAGTAATGCCCCTAGCCCACTGACCATGCATGCTTTCAATAAGCTAGGTAAGTAGTAAATACTATTGGTTTTCTTTAATATTTCGTTGAGATTTTTGCTCCACCAATCTCGGCCTGTCTCTTCTTTGGAGGGGTTTATAACTTTATACTTTATACTTCATATTCACAGCAACCAAAAAACTAAGAAGAGAACAAAATTGACGGTAGAATCCATGCCTGTCATCTACCACAAGATCACGTAATGTATATATATATATATATATATATATATATATATATATATATATATATATATATATATATATATATATATATATATATATATATATATAGGTAAGGCCCGTAAGGGATACCTGCGTACGGACTCAATATTGACTAGTAGAATCGAGTGATGGTATAAATGCTTAGAAGAATTCATTCAATAAGATAATTGAATCATTTCTTCATGATAAGACTGTCCACTCCAATGGTGTTGGGTCTGAGGTCTCACACTCCCACTCTCTCATTTAGTGATCAAGGAGTGTAAGGACAGAGAAATCGATTCGTACCGCCACCGTATCCTTCCAAGAGGTTCTTGGAGGGGAGGAGGTGGGTACCGTGTGTCTGTAAGCATCACTGAAAAATTTGGGCTCCCTCCCCAAACAGTTTCGACACTGAAAATGACTCCACTTTCGCAGACATGACAGGATGTAGGACCCTCTCATGTTTTCTTCATCAATGAAGCAACCAAACAAAAAATGTCACGTATGAAACATTTTTTTGAAATATTAAATTAAGATGTTAATAAAATTAAAAATTAAATTATTTTCTCCATCAAAGGAGTTTGAGAAAGGGAGGCCCAGGATTTGTTTTTTGAACTAAATGAATGCCATTTTGTTGTGGGTTCATGAATGGATCAGGCCCACAATGGCCGTGGGCCTCAGTGCTTCTGGGAACCCATTTATTTTAAGGCCAAATATCAACATTAAGCCCCCTTGAATTGGGCCAATAAATCTTTTATCTTACTACTTGTACTGGGGCCATATAAATTGTTTTTCATCTTCCAAATTTCCAAATTGGGTTTCCTTTCATTTATTTATTTTAATTTTCGAAACCTAAATATATTATATAAAATTTTAATTTCATTAGATTCCTATTTTACAAATTTTCATTTTGCTTTTCTTTTCCTTTTTGTTTTCTTTCTTTCTATTTTTTTTATTTTTATTTTAAATATGCTTCGACATTACATTTTTTGTTTAATTTTAAAAGTAATGTAATATAAAGGACATCTTAATATTTAAAATAACCGATGACATTGTACCAAGCTAGTACTCGAATTATATTCTTGTAATGGCCTTCAAAGCATGTTCGGGACATGAGTCAACCCAACAATAAGAATTTGGAGGTGACAGTCATGGCTTAGATGACCTCTGCCATGCAATCATAAAAAATAAATTACCCTCATTATAATATATTTAAATATTTCATGTGAACTGATTTCTCTTATAATCAGGGTGGATGAAGAATCTTTCACCATAATTCATGTGTTATCAATCATGGGATGTGGCCAACATCCTATGCATTAACATTATATTGGGTTCCCCCATGTCTTAATACCATAATGGATGTCCTATAAGTTAATCAAGTAATATTAATTTGTGGATTGTATTTTTCACGTGCGTTCTTATTCCCTTTTTTATTTGGTGAAAATTTATTTTTAGAAAAAGACTTGGAGTCACCACTAATTTTTGTTTTATTTTTTAAAAGAAAAACAAAATATGAAAGAAAATTCTGTGTAACCCTTATTTGAAAAAATTATATATATATTTGTAAAAATCGAATCTAAATTTAAGAATGAGGTTACTTATTATGAAGGTACAATAATGAACCGTTTCACCCCTTTAAACCCATATACTTACGAATTAGACAATTAATTAATTATGGATATCAAGAACTAAATGATATAAATAAATATACATGAAAATAATGATGAAATCAAATTACAAGAATAGACAAAATAAATAAAAAGAGAAAGACATGAATTAATTTATGAAGTTACTTAAAAAAATATTTTATTAATTCAAATGTCACAACACAATTTTGAAAGAATTTATTTACATTAAAAAAAAAAACAATTTTGAGTCTATGATTTCAATTTATTTACCTAAAAGAACTTTGAATTTACTTTTAACATTTGATTCAATGTTGTTTGTATTCAATTTTCATGAAAAGTCATTTACACTTATTGTTTAATAAATAAATAAATAACTAAATAAAAATTTGGTTTTACTTATAACAAAAAGAATTTTTATTTGTTTAAAAAGGATGAACTTTTATAATCTTATTTACAAAAGTATTTCAATTTATTTTCATTTCAGAAAATGTTTTTTTACAAATTACTTTTAAAAGAAAGATTTTTTTATAACATTATTTACAAAAAAATTTCAATTAAGGAAGCAAGAATTTTATTTGCAAAATTATTAAAATTCAATCCAATTTTATAAATAAAGAAATATTATAAATAGGAAAATGAATTTTTATAAAATTAATTATGAAAAATGTTTCAATCTAATTAGGAATAAAAATAAATAAATGAAATTGTTCTTGATTCTACAAAAAGAGATTTAAATTTAAAGGTTTCTAATTTATAAAAAAAATTAAAAGTAAAAAATAAATAAAAAATAAAAAGAAAGTTTATCTAATTAAAAAAAAATGATTTTTTCAAGTTTTATTCATAAAAGCAGTACAATTTGATTTTTTTTACTTGAAAAAAAATTGTTTTAAGAGAGAGTTTTACATTTTCACAATTTTATTTAAAACGAAGGAATTTTACTTTACTTTTACCATATATATATATATATATATATATATAAACACAATCTATAGATTTTGTGTTCAAAAGGACAAATTTATTTTTTAAAAAAGTCCCCGATTACAATTTTATTTATGGAAAAGAAAAAAAGTCTCTTACAATTTTATTCAAAAAGATTATTTTTCAAAATTTTGGTTTAAATAAGGGAATTTGTTTAACTTTTATTAAATAAAACTATAAGTTTATATTAAAATAGAATTTAATTTATCTTTTATTTCAAAATAAAGACTTTTTCGCAATTTTATTTACAAAAGAATCCTATTCGAAATAATTTTTAATAATATTTTTTTCAAATATTTACAAAATATCTTTCAATCCTTTTTTTATTGACAAAAACCAATTTTTATTTGAATTAGAAAATAATAAAGAATATGTTTTAATTTATATTTTACAAAAAAAAAAACTCTCAAATTTATTTAGAAAAGCTTTACAATTTATTTTAAAAAGTTATCTCCATTTTATTCTAAAATAAGTATTTTAAATTAATTATATAGATAAAACAAATTAAGAAAGAAAAAAAAAAGGTTCAAAATTATTAAAAGAAACATGATATCTCATTCTAAAAAAGGGATTTATTTAAAAAAAAATATTAAAAGAAAATCTCTAGAAAAAAAAGGATTTATTTTTAAAAAAAAATTTATTCGAAGAAAATCTCAATTTAATAAAAAGGAAAATTCGATTTTATACAAAAATATATGTTTTGTTCCTTTTCAATTTTATTCTAAAAATGTTTTTTTTTTTTTTTACTTTTATTAAAAAATAAAACGTTTTTCAATTTATGAAGAGTTTTATATTTATTTTCTTTGAAAATAAAGTTTTTGATATGATTTAAAGAAAAAGTTTTCTTTATTAATATAAAAAAATATCTTAAATTTTTTTTCCAAATTATTAAACAAATATTTATTTAAAAGGACTAAATTTTTATTCCAAAAAGAATTTCAATTCATTAAAGGCAAGAAGAAACAATGAAATAAAACAAAGTATTTTTCAAACAAAAACATTATCCCACATTTGGATTATTCTCCCAACAGAAAAATAAATCACAAATAAATAATCTACACTTCTCATACATTGTTCATTAACAAAATAAATAAATAAAGGCTAGATTAAACATGGATATAAAATAAAATGAAACAAAAATAAATACATAAATAACAAATTAAATCGATATGTATACAACAAAAATCTAGACACTAACAATCCATTTACATATAGGAAGAAAATGAAAACAAATATATACATAAAAAAATAAAAAATAGGAGGACAAGAATTAATGAATAACCTTTACAATGTAGTCCTAATAATAGTAATGGCTCTCAAAAGCTTCCAAAATGAAGCTTAAAATATACAAAAACTCTCAACCTTCTCACGTATACGCACAAAAAATACAGAGAATATTAAGAAAAAGTCTTGAGAGTCGGCCTTTTTGCCTTATTTTCTTCTCCAATCTTCATTTTTAATCCAAAAATTTCTAGTCCTCAATCAGCCCAACCCATGCCATGTCTTCACCTGCTACAACTGCTTCCATGTTTCTCCCATTTTCTGCACAATGCCAAAACACCAGTCCAAACACCAAGAAGAGTCTACTCAGAAAAAATCAAAGAAATTCAAATAAACCCAATAACAATATCTAATAATATGTAAGCCCAAATCACACAAATTTGCACCCCAAATCAACAACCATGTAAGCCCAATATCCTCAAAGCCCGTAAACACAATCCAAAGCCCAAACAAACAAAACCCAAGTCTCCAAACAAAGCATTGTAGAAATCAAAAAGAAGAAAGAAAGGGTTACTTACCATTTTGGAAGCCTCCAAAAATGAAAGTGGAAAGAATGAGTGTTGAGGTGGAGAGAAAAAAGAGAGAGTGGGTGAGAGAGATGAAAGATATGGTCAGAGATGAAGGACAACCACCGACGTTGGAAAATACTGTCAGTTGACGCTGGTGTCACCTATAGTGCATGTCGGCAGTGGTAAGAGACGGCCATGGGTTTGAGAGAGAAAAAAATGAAATGAAGAAGGAAGAAAAGAAAAGGGGAAACAATAACAATAATAATAATAATAACAACAACAACAACAACAACAACAACAACAACAATAATAATAATAATAATAATAACAACAACAACAACAACAACAACAACAACAACAATAATAATAATAATAATAATAACAACAACAACAACAACAACAACAACAACAACAACAACAACAACAATAATAATAATAATAATAAAATTAAAAAATTAAAAATAAAAGCAAAATGGGTTTAAAATATTAGGTTAAAATAATAATAATAATAAATTAATTAATTAAATGACACAAATTTGAGGGTCTAAATCATATAACATTTGTCTATTATTCAAACTACTACGAAATGCAAGAATGACTTTATTACCTATGACAACAACAACACAAGTGACATGATTATGTTGAGAGTTAGTTTTATGAAAACTAAAGCAAACGCCCTTGAAGACTCTCAATTTTGTCATCTTAGCACATATGATACTAAGTGCATACTTATACTCTCTCTTGATTCGTAGTCATCCCTTACTGCTTTTTGAGCTTAGTTTAGGTCTCACTTAGATCTTTTAAGGATAAGTTCCATTCAAATGCTTTTGTAAGCCTACTTCACTTAGGTTAGTTCTTAAGTTTGGTTGCTTGATTTTGAGTGTCAGTAAGCTTTGGCTTGGTTTTAGTTTTTTAATTACATGGGATGAATTTTCGATATTTGATTGTACGAATTTGACATTATTTTTATTATTGTCTATTGAGTTTGTTTAACATCTTAAATTCATCAGATTTCAAACATGATATTTATATTTGTTTTATTTATTTATTTATTATTATTTTTATTTACTCATTTATTTATTTATTATTATTCATTGCATAATTTTGATGTTTAGTTTTTAATTTGCATTATTCCTACTTTCATCCTTGTTTTATTTTGCATGGGACTTGAGTGCTATATATTGGAAATTGATGACTACCACTTTCCAGAAAACATCCTTAGCAAGCATTTGGTCATTCTGAGAAGATTTCATCAAAATATGCAAGAAGTACAGTGCAAATAAAAGTTTAGAAGAAGTGATAGTGCTAACAAGGGGAGAACTTGCTATAACTAAAGCCTTAACTGCTCACACATTGGTATCTGGTCTCATCAAGTGTAACGAAGCTTTAAGCATTTAATCATGAGACAACCATGTGGCTTCATCATCCTCTACTGTGGAAGACAAACATGTAGCCACCTACCTGTATTAGAATGTTAGTTCCAAGTGATTCTCCTAAATGATATTTATGATGCCCAGATAACTGATTTTGAGTCAGTATGCTGGTGGCTTCCATTGGTCCTGATAATAGTTAGTTGGCAATTGAAATTTTGAGGAGTTCAATTATGTGGCTCAAGAGTATTCAAACACCATGGTTGCTTCTTTAAAGGACGATACTTTTAGTTATGAGGTTATGCTTCTTAAATAGGAGACTGGGAGTTGGCAGGTTGCTAGTATGACACAGATCAAAGTGCAACACTATTAATATTGGAAATACACCTCAGCTAGGCCTCACCAATCACATAAGTTCTTTCGGGCCCCACCCATTGCATGGTCATGCATGGCCACTTGAGTACATGTCATCCTCTTTATATACATGCAGTTAACTAGGCATGATCCATGAGAATTTGAAATGGGAAGAAAGAGAAAATGTGAGAAGCATTTGGAAAATAGGAGATGTTGGATTTTTGAAAAGGTTGCATGGGAAAATGTTAAGTTTTGAAAAACCAGAGGTTGGGGTTTTTTCGAAGGAATGGAGGAGAAGCCTTAAAAATGAATTTTGAGTATGTTACAAAAAGGGAAGATGGGAACGAAAAGCAATGAGGATTTTTTTTTTTTTTTTGAGAGGTTTGGAGATTTTAATGGAGTAGGTTTTGAGGAAAAAGTAAAGAAAAAAAAAGTTCTAGAGTGAATGAGAGAAAATAAATGAAAAAAAAAACCAAAAGAATAGAACTAGAGAAAATAAGGACTAAACATTTTTACTAATAGAAATAGGAGAAGCAGAAGAAAGGTTGTGTTGTGGAGGAACATCAAAGCATCTTAAACTAAGCATTAGTGCTTAAGGGAATCAATCTAGAAGTATTGATGATTGTTACTCAGGTACGCTCTCTATCTTCCCATTTCAAAGTTCCATGAATATATATATATATGTTATTGGAAACTATATCCATGTTTGATATTGAATTTGGGTGCCTTGATGTTCATTTGATTTCCTCTAATAAAACGCATGTTGAGTGATATAATACCTAAAACAACATTGGTATTTTGTGATAACATTTAAGTTACAAATCCAAGTACACATATTATCATTTCTTTTTTATTGTGGTTTGAATCCTTGTTTGACATGTTAGAATTAACATACTTTCAAAATCAACTTAACCCCATCTAGGTATCCATAATCAAATGACTAATTGTCATATTCCTCTTAACTTAGCTAGTAGAGACCTCGTTAGGGCTTAGAGAAGTGCTACCTTTTTGGAGGTACCTTCTTGATAGATAACCTGATCCTCGGACCCAAACTCGAGTTTTTTGCAAGCAACTTTTTCAAAAGTCAGGGATCATTTTAGAGGTTTTGTTCTTACTTGATTTTCCCTTTAAAAATAAATAAAAGTAAGTGGTTACTCCAATTTTTAATTTTTAATTTTTCAAAAATAAAAATTAAGTCTCGTTGACAAGTGAGAAAGCATGTGGAGGATGCAGATCCACAACCTCCTAATGGCAAGTAAAATTTCTTCACTCTCTCCATTTGTTGAACCTTTTGATCATTTATGGTTGACTTAATCTTCGAAAAGGATTTAGCCACTTTGACAACCTCACTCAAATTGTATATATGTAAGATAACTAATTTAAGGGATATTTTAAGAGTAGGAATGACAACGAGGCAGGTTTGGGATGGGTCACCCCTATCCCATTCCCATCCCAAAGTATATGGTTATTTTCCATCCCGTCCCAAACCTGGAATGGGGCGAGGTATGCACTCTCATCCTCATTTTGAAGTTTCAATTAAAATCTCATTCCTGACCCGTCCCGACTTGGGTATGTGTTGTCGGGTAGAGGTGGGGCGAGGCTAGGCTGGGCTGGGTTGAGTTGGGTTGGGTTAGGCTCAGAATTTATATATACAAACATCAATGTTTTTGCTTGCCTGCCTATAAAAATTGAAATTATATGAGCAACAAAATAAGAAATAGATTCATGAAAATAAAATAAGCAATTCAATTTAAAGGGGACTAAAGAAGTTGCAATAATTACAGATTTATGTGCACTTGGAAAGATCTTTTAAGATAAAAATTCAATTTAACCAAATCACTTCAAACCTTGGTGCTACTTGACTCTCCGATCCTTCAAAATCCCGGGAAAGAAATCTATTTATATGTTGAGTTTTTTTTCAGTCTTTCACCAACAACCTCAAGCTCTCAGATTTATCTACTCTCTTACTTCCTGCCAGGGTAAGTAGATGGAGATAACCCCTAAGAATGGATCTAGAAACCAACTCCCTTCCTTGGACATGAACTGTTAACACACAAAATCCATGAATAGTTCATAAAAACCATTGGTCAGTAATGAACATGAAATAGAACATTAATTTAGAGGAGAGTTATGTGAACTCAAATCCTACTAGCTTAAGCTTTTAAAAAAAGCTAATAACTCAAAACAAATAATTTAAATCCATACTATATACTACAAATAAGCAAACCAACCTTTGGAACCATTATTACTATAATGACTTCATCAAAGTCTTTTTAATTTTGTTGATTAGAAACAACAAGGCTTATCCCAACTATTTGGTGTCAAAATTATGAAGTACAACCTAATCTAGAGAATATTATAATTGGTTCTCAACTAAAGTCATTTACTAATTGATCCCAAATTCATAGGTGACCAATTAGTGGTGGAAGAGGGACCTGCCATATACTTGGGTCCAATCTGTTGGTAGATAGTGAAACCTACCTATTATTTATTTACTTTAAACTCATGCAACAAATAAGTAACCCTTCACAATTCCCTATAATTGAAAAACTTAGGTCATAACAACCAAATATATAGATGATGTGGTAAGTTAATCATATGTTCATTGTTGACATCAGATGAGGCAATAGGGGTTGTTTGAGGAAATGATACATCAAGGTAATGGATAGCAGAAGCAAAAAAAGTAGTTTAAAATCCTACCATATCATATATTGAGACAACATTACAATTTGAAAACCAGTAGACCAAATACACACATACAAATAAACATCAACTTGAGTTGTATGAAGTTCTTTTGATCAACAAACTAGACCAAAAATCCCTTCTTGGGCTGGATTTGTGATAAAAATATATAATCAAGGTTAAAATACTTTTAATTAAACCTCTTGAAAATATCTATCAAGTGAATATAGTTTTTCAAGGTTTTACATACCACCTTGAGATAACCATCAATTGAGGCAACATGATAGTGTCAACTATTGAAAACCATATATGAATGGAAAACTTATCAAGATAACATGCTAATTTAAAGTCTTATTGCCACATATCAAGAAAAAAATAGAACAATGTCAAGTTAATGGCTAGCTTTTATGCAGTCCTAAGGAACATGTAGAGAGACAGGCAGACACATGTATAAACAAACAACAAAGAGGAAAACAAATAGGCAAAAATGTTCAAAACCAATATCTCTAGGAATCAAAATTCTGATATCATGTCAAACTACCAATTGCTAAAAGTTTGAACATAGGAAACATGCTAACAACGTATATCAAATTATGATGGTTGAAGCATACTTGATGTGTCCTACAAGTGTGAGAATGGATCAGAATGGCTCTTTGAGAGGGTGTATAGTGTATCATACCATGGAATGACATGATAAGGCATGTAAGAGGACTTTGCCAACATGCACAAAGGCAGGGCCAATCCTGGAAAAGACAAGGCTCTGGTGCAATATCACAGAAAGACTTAACAAAATCAAGAAAAAGCCATGGGAATAATGTTGTGGATGGAGACAAGCTTGGTCATGGGTGCAATGCCTTGGACTGGAGAAAGTAAGGTCATACCCTAGTCATGCACAACAATTGACATGGATAGAGGTAAATTGGCAATGACAATTTTTTTTTTGAACTCCTTGGCCAAATTGTCAACAGAAAACAAAACTTACTGTATGTTGCATAATTTATAATGAATTATTTCCAGAAATTTTTTTGCACCTAATCTCCAATGACATGATGCATACACATGGGCCACAAACTACTTTCAACTCTGCAAAAGTTCCCTTTAGACATCTTGCAAATGAAGTTGCTACATGCTTGCATAAAAGCTAGCATTTTTCCAATGGGAAATAACTGAAAACTTTCAAAAGATCGGAAAAGATAAAAGAAATGAATTTTTTTTTTTTTTTAAAAAAAAGAATAAATGAAGAAAAATGAACAACTAAACAATAAACTGATAATAAGAAAATGCATCCCTCAACAATAAACTGATTGTGACATATTGAGCAAAGATAAACTTTACCTCCATTAATAACACGAACCACAACTGCAACATCATCACCAGCACAAAATGCCATTCCATTTCCTACAGACATACCAAGTAACGTTCAAGCCATTAAAATTTTGGTTCTATAAAACCAAAAACATAAGGAATATTAAAATAGCGGTTATTTGGCAATTACCAGAATTAAAGAGCATAAAACAAAGTAGAGGTTCAATGTAGAGGTTAGTGCCTGAATGGTCCTGCTCAAATGGTCTTTCTTGTTGATCTCTGAGCCATTTAAGCTAAAAGAAAGTTGAAACATGAATTAGAATATATATCAGCCAAAGCAATCAAAACCGTTGCTTTGAGATTGTTACTCTGATAAACTCTTCTAAGCATTACTTCCAGCATCATCCCGTGCCCTATTCAAAACCTAAAAGACAAAAACATACATTAGAATATATATCAGCTAAAGTAGTCAAAACTGAAAAAATTAATGTAGACAAAGCAAATGGATTTGGCACCTAATTCACTCTATTTTCAAATGACTCCATCATAGTCCACTCAGGTTCAGCTTCCAACTGCTTATAATGTGCAGCCTTGATAAGTTCCTTCACTTCATTTTTCACTTTAAAATGGTTTCATTAATTTATTCCATGGTTGTTGCATCAATAATTGTATCACCAATCCCAATACTGAAACCATTATGCAAAATCCAATAATTCACAAGCCATTGTGTATGTCCTAAAAACTTGCAAGCAGTATCCGAACCAATTATTAGATTCATCTCTCATAACATGTATAAATCTTTAAGACAAACAAAATATCTTGTCTCGACTTTTCAAGTCTTGAACTTGATTGTAAAGCAGACGATTCTCCTCTAAAACCTTCTGATAGGAAGACCCGACTACCTCAAATCACTTAACATGATACATTGAGGCATCAAACAGTCATAAAATAATGAAGCTCCAATCCAAGTTGCAAAATTACTCAAACAAAATTGAAAACTAATTCAGAGAATAATATTTTTCTTAGTTACAGCCATGGTAATCAACACCATATAAGACATCCCAAAATACAACATCCAAAATTAAAAGATATCCATAAGCTCAACAACATTGAAAAAAAAAAACATTCCAAAGAAATTGTTAGCAAAAAAAAAAAAGTCTCTGACATCGTCTTAAGTAAAAAATCTAAAACACAAGTAAATCATCATTTTCATCCATCATTGTGAGTTGGAGTTGTGAGTTATGAATTGAAGAATCACCTAGTAAAAAGAAAACACAAAAAAAAAAAAAAAAAAAATAGAAAACTTTACTAAATATTTTAATATAAAACAGTTCATAAAATTAATAATTATGTAAATCGGTTACCTTTTTTTTTCCTTCCATAACCAACTTTGAGCACACATTAAGGCATCCAAAGTACCTGGATGAAGCTTACTGCGATGTTTTGATACCACCTTACCATTCGTGCTAAAGGCTGACTCAGATGCAACTGTAGATACTGGAATAACATAGATATCACGAACAATCATCTGCAAAGTCGGATACTTTATACCATTTGTCTTCCACCAACTTAAAACATCAAAATTTGAAGTCCTTGGCAGAATAGACTCCTCTAAGAAATAATCTAACTCCAACTTCGTATGAATTTCTCCAATGGTACTATGAACAAATAAGTCAAACTTTGAAAGAGGATTTTGTTCATCATAGTTTAACTCTAAAATAGTTGAACCTGATGAAGTACTATAAGATAAAGTTTTTTGCCCCTATTTAGACTTTAATTGTTGCTCAGAAAGCAACTCATAACACATTCAACAGATTTTTTCTATCTTATTTGAAGCTTCGAACCTATACATTAGTGGGAAGTAAAACTCTAAAATCTTTATCTTGTATCTTAGGTCAAATATAGTTGTTATTGCCATCACAATATGACACACACTCCAATACTTGTCAAACTTTTGCAACATACTTGATGTCATCGTTTTCACAACATCATTTGAGTAGATCAACCAATCATACAATGCCTCTTTGATCTCACACACTTTGATGAAAAAAGTATTTGCAGTGGGATAATTTCGTTCTGAGAACAACTCTGTTATGTTGTAAAACAATTTCAATCTTCCACATATTTCCTTTACCATATTCCATTCTTCCTTTGATAGCACAACCATGTAGTATTTTTCACGTTGCTTCAAACGTGGAAACACATCTTTATATGTTATAGCAATTGAAAACATCAAGTATATGGAATTTCATCGTGTCTTACAAACAAGACTTAACTTCTTATTGCATGTAATACACAATTGGCAAGCTGCATCTTCAAACTTTTCCATTCTTGATGGGATTGCTGACAAATATGCAACACTCACAAATTTTTTCAATTTCTATTTCAATGACATCCAAACCTTCCTTAACAATTAAGTTCAACACATGTGTCGCACATCGCATGTGAAAATTTTTTCCATTCAATAAGAGTGAATCGCTAAAAAATAATTTCTCCACCAAGATATTGATCATTCCATCATTACTTGAGCAATTATCCACAGTGACTGTAGATACTTTTTTTTTTTATCCATGTTCCAATCCAATAAGAAATCCATTAATACATCTGAAAAAACTTCTTTTATGTGTGGATGAGGCATATAAACAAACCTACATTAAGAAAAAAAAACATATCATTAACACAAACGATATCGTTAAAGGATTAAATAAAAAAACAGTTAGGAAGTTAAAAAAAAAAAACATAACTAACCTTACAATATGATGTTGCAGTAACCAAGACTCATCAATGTAATGTACGGTGATAGCCATGTAGTTTTTCTTTTGATTTGATGTTCACATATCAGTTGTGATAACAACTCTACTTTCAAGTTTCTTTAAGTAGCTTATCTTTCTCAACCTCATAAATCTTCATTATATCACCCTTAATTGTATTGCGAGAAACCATCTTAAACAAGGGTTGGAGACTAGTAGCAAAATCCCTAAACCCCACATGGTCAATGATTGAAAGTGGGTACTCATGCAATATAATTACACATGCAAGCTTTTCTCTTGAGATTTTTTTATCAAAGGTAAAACTACCAATTTGGACTTTTCCAAGACTTTTCTCTTTACTGCTAATAATTGTTGCCTAATATCAATATTTCTTTGTTTCATGCACTTATCTATGTGTACATGTAAATGTTTTGTCTAAATCTTGTTATAGGCCTTGAGCTTTCCTTTATAGTGCTTACAAATAGCATAATCTTGTCCATCTTCTATGACTTTATCAAAAACATTCCAAACAATCGAAGTCAATTTTCTTTTTTTAGATCCCAATGTTCCATCAGTAGTTGAAGTACTACTTGTAATTGGAGTTGAACTTGCACTTAGCATGGAAAAGTTTTCTTCTTCTTCTGATGTCATTTTTCTTAATATGAAATAAAGCCTTTAAGTAAAACATTCAAACCCAAATTAATAAGACTTCGTTACCACATAAATAGACCACAAAAATGAAAACACCCTAGAAAAATAATGTTTTATTCCCTACTGGTAAATGAGAGCTTCATGAAGAAGACAACACTAACAAGACCAGACAAATAACATGATGCAAATAAATTTTCTACTTCAACTTCTCAAGACTTAATGTAGTAGAAATCAACCTTCTAAACACCTAAAGTGAATATGTGGCTGATTGCACATGATATGCTATGATGTATCAAATTTCTTTCTCGTTTAAATATTATAAAATATGCTTAAGTTGGTAAAATTTTTCAGTTATTGTAATTTTATTTTCAAATACAAAGTTGGACAGGGATGTTGATGAAGAAAAAATAAAGTTGGCTTATAAACGCTTGGCCAAATTTTATGATCCAAATGGTATGTTTCTTCATCTCATCCTTATGATTTTCAAAAGATGAAATCTTTTGTGAATAATATCTACAAAAACAGGCTTATTTAGGATTTTCCTCTTTCATTTTCCTACGTTCCCCTCTATAATATGTTTTTTGTTCAATATATACACATGTGCATGGATGCACATACTGTTATAGAAAGGACAATGTGTGTAGGGTTTCTTACATTCTTTGTGTTATTGCTCCTGCAGGTCTCAAGTGGACTAAACTTTCTAACAACAATGTGCAATATCATTTAAATGAGGTAATTGATTCTCCAAAAAATTTCGCCTTAAATTTCTTTATTATCTCCATTTCATTTAATTTATAATTTCCCTCATTTTCTTGCTTTTAAAATTCCTACTAAATATTTCTCAACATTTTGATGATGTACAAATAAATCATGTATGGTCTTTAGTCAATGAGAGTTTCAGTATTCTATTTTCACTCCTCTAAAGATATGGGATTAGTTAAATCAATTTTAATAATATCCTACAGCGTAGAGAGGCATGAGAGTAATCAACATCTTAAATATATTATTTTCCATTTTTATTTATCTTTTATCTCTTATATCTCAAAGGTATGAGGAGACAAATAATGAGTTTTTCTTCTTACAACAATTTTGGATCAATAACACCAATTTAAGGAATTCAATGGTAAGTCACTTTAAAGTTTGTTAACCATTATCCCACTTATAATAACATTATGCATAAATGGTAGGTTATCTTTTGCCTACCAAAAAAAGAAAAAAAAAAATAACTGGTTATATTGTTTCATGGATATGTGAGATTGGAAACTTGACATATGTATCTTGTATGATTACACTGTATGCAGGTTTTGACTAATCCCATTTCCTTTTTTCACTCTAAGGGGGTGCTATTAGCTTTATGACTTATTGGCATGGAACACATATTAATTAGATAGATTTCAAAGCTCTTTTCCAAGTGTTGCCCAAAAAAATGAGAAAACAATGAGTTACAAGCTTACAGGCACTCGAACTAAGCACCTTGTGTATGCATGTATTTCTTGACTATTGGGGTTTGGGACTTGAAAACTAGTAAGTTCCACATATGCAACATGTTGAAATGAGAAAAAGAAATTAACAAAAAAGACCACACCTTGTTGCCACCAGATTATAGATTTGTTGTATGTTTAGACTCTCCAAAATTTTTTATTAAGCTGCAATTACAATGATCCCAATAAGAAAGACAATTCCAAATATCACCAACAAATCTCTCATCTTTTACCCAGAAACTGACAAAGAAACACCCTAAACCAAACAAATCAACATTCGAAAAAAATACCTAATATTCAAGACATAAAAAACAAAACAAATGAATACAGATCAACAAAGAATCATATCGGTTTGTAGATACGTGAAGATATGATTCCTATAGAGAAAATGATAGTAGTGTAAACTGATGAGATTACTAGTAGTTGTGAATATGAGATAAACAAGGATGAATCAAGAGGACATGGAGAAAATGAAATTATTGAATAGAGTTTTGGATGGATTATTTGATGGATTTTTGCATTGAGTGGGAGGAGCAACAACCCTAGCAATAGAGAGGAACAAGAACCCTAAAATGAGATAAGAAGACCGGAAAGGATCAAAGAAAGCAAATATTTATAGGTGGAGGGTACACTTGTAATTTCATATTTGGGTCGGGGTGGGACGGGGCATATTATTACTCAACCTAATCCAGCCCCGAACCCAATTCGAGTTTAAAAAAAAAACTTGAACTCGTCCCATCCCCAATTTCCATGCTCCCATACCTATTCTAATAGAGGTGGGTCAGGGTGGGTGACCCAAAAAACCCGTGAAATTGCCATTCCTATCTAACAGTCCATCATAAAGCAATCAAATGTGAAATAGATTGGCTAAGTTTGCGGGAATTATCAAAAGTCATTTAGCAACCATGGTGCAAACATAAGTTGTTGATGTACTAGTTATAGGTTGACAATTTTGTTTCATTTTTCACTAGGAAGAATATATCATACTTCTAAGGGTGTTATCCATTCTCAGTCAACTTCAATGATTTCAATGTTTATATAACATGAGATATGTATTTATGTAGAATTATTTAGAAATGACTATAAATGATCAACACGATACTTTAACTATGATAGGGAAAAGAATAGAAGAACAACTAACTCTTTCATGCATGCCCCACTTGGCTCAATCTCTTTAGGAGGTTATATGTTTTGTATTGAGTGGACTTAGTGGTACAAATTTCTTAGTTTCTACTCTAGGTTTGTGCAACCTAAAGCAAGATATGGTATCATGTTTCCTAGTGTTTTTATACACTCTAGAGAATATCCTACGACTACGACCATCAATTGACTTAACCTAGCACAATGCTCTTATCAAGAAAACATGTTGATTTAAGTCTTTTTCTTTAAAAGTAGCTTCAAAAGTTGAATAGTTGAATGCACAAGTAGCATAAATTATTTCCTTTGTTATGGTAAGGAAAGGATATGGAGTACTAAGCTTCATTTTCTTTCATTTCTCTATCTTTAGAAAAATGTTGCATAAAACCATAGAATGCTACGTGGATAACTTAGCCGTAAAAAAACCCTAAAAAGGTCGACTACTTAGCAAATTTATGACAAGTATTCTCTTCCTTAGGCAACCTAAAGATCCACATGTTGGAATATATCTCTCCCATATGCTTTGATACCCACATAGGAATAGGAAAAAAAGAGTGGGAAGGTATATGAAGTGTAGGAAACATATATTGCAAGAAGTATATGATACTTACCTCAAGAAGTTGCGGCAAAACTCTTGTTAATTAACATTAGTGAACTATGCTTACTATACTTCAGAGTTTCCTACCTCATATGGCTCAACGGTTAACTATTTTGGCGTCCTCTTTTAATTTACCACATCTAATTAAATGAGATTTCTCATAAATGTAAAATTGTTAAATTGAATAAATGTTCAAATACTAGAAAAGAGTGTTCAAATGTCTTAAAGGACGTTCAAATGTTGCCCTAGAAAATATTCAAACGTTTCCTATGGGACGTACGAGTGTTTATTATATTTCTCATATTTTTCATATTATGTTTTATCTTTTTAAAGATGTTGGTGAAATTAACATTGTAAAAGTTTTCCAAATCAATGCCCTCGTTTTTTTTTTTTTTTTGTATAAATATTGAATTTTATTAAATTAAATATGATGCACAAGAAATTAGTCATTCCTATAGCCTAAGACTTTTATATCTCATTCTTTAAAAATCCTTCTTAAAAGAAATATTATGCCAAGCAGAATGTCAAAGATTTGAGTCACTAAAACCTCAATACGACTTTTGAGGTGATCCACTAAGAAGCACAAATGAGTATTACATTGAAGACATAAAGAAAAAGTATAAGTGTTGGCAAAGTAAGACCAAAGGGAGTAAGTACATTCGATTTCTCTTTCAAATTTAGGGCTACATGCCAACAAATAGTGAATAGTGTTCACAAAATAAATAGGAAAGATTATGGGAGTATATGTTAATAACATGCTAGTCATGTCTAGGCAACTAAATAAGCATTAAGAACATTTGGTGCATGTTTTTGTTGTACTATGAAAGCACCCAATAAAGTTAAATATTAGCAAATGTGTTTTCAAAGAATCATCAAACAAATTCCTAGGATTCCTTGTCATATAGAAGGATATCAAAGCTAACTCATATCAAAATTAAGCAATTAGAAATGTCATCATTGACCATGACCAGGGATTTTCAAAGACTCATAGGGCACCTCATTGCCTTGAAAGATTCATTGCATGAGTGATTAACCATTGTTAGCCCATCCTAGTGTTATTAAAAAAAGAATGCACCTTGGAAGGGTTAATGCTAACCAAACAAACTTCAAAAAACTCAAGTATTATGTAACCATACCATCTATTCTAGTCACACCTAGACCAGGTGACATCCTATTGATGTATTTAGTTATGCCCCCCCTATGTGCTAGTTGAAGGAAAATAAAAGGGGAACTAGAGATAGGTATATAACTCCAACAAAGCCCTAATAGATGTTGAAACCCAATACAAACCCATTGAACAATTAGCCTTATCACTACACAAATTCGTTAAAAGGTTAAGACCATATTTTCAAGCTCACAATATTAAATTAGTAATCAAGTGACCGCTACGAACAATCATCTCCAAACTTGATTTATTAGGAAGAATGATAAACTGATTAGTGGAATTAAGTGAATTCGATATATGGTATGTGACACTAATTTCTTCAAAAGTATGGGTTGTTTTTGTCGTTATGTTTAACTTCACAAATAAGCAAAGTTCAATTATTGTGGAAAATTCTAGCTTGAGTGACAGAGTATGAAGACTATACACAAATGGGTTTTCTACCATAACTTATACTAAAATACGAGTTTATCTCATACTATCTGATAGAGTAAAACTGAAATAGGTCATTTTGTTGGGCTTTAAGGCCATAAACAATGAAGTTGAATATGAAGTATTATAGACTAAGCTTTGACTTACCCAAAATATATGGATCAAAGAACTAGAGATACACAACAATTCACTATCGGTAATAAGACATGTAACTAGATCTTGCGAAGCATAATAACTACCCATAGAGAAATATTTGTGTAAGGTTATGATAGAAATGCATTAGTTCAAAGAAATTACTCTCACCTAAATACCAAGAGTACTTAATTAAGAGTCATATACCCTAGCCACAAGAGCTTTTAGTAAAACCCTTCTAGAAGAAGAAATTTCCTTGAAGTTCATTAAAGCTCCAACATTAGTAAACATCCAAACATCAACATTGTCTACACAAGGGGGCTTAGGGTGAATAGCATTATACATATGATATCTCCAAGACAATGTTGTCTTTGCGAACTAGAAAGAAGCTAAAATATATATATGAAGAAGTACAACACTATATACTTTAATCAAATAAGAGTTCTAAAAATGTTCCTACATGGGATCATACCTTCTCTACCTCATCAAACAAAAAACAAAATATGTTTTGATAAAAATACACAAAGGAATTTGTGGATGACACATAGGAGGTAAAAAAATGGCACATTGAGAATTAATACAAAGAATACTACTAATGAACCATGTATAGAGATGCTCAAAAGGATGTAGAAATATGTGACAAATGCCAATGATTCACCTTAATGCCACAATAGGCTTTTGAGAAACTATCTATGCTAGTTACTTCATGGATATTCACCCAATGAGGATTAAATATGATCTAGCCATTGCTAATCATTTCTTGCCAAAAGAAATTTGTACTAGCTGTCATAAATTTTATAAAATTTGGAAGCCTATGCCCACATGAAGAGAAATGAGGTGCACAAATTTGTAAGGCAAAACATCATATGCTAATTCAATAATACCTCGAAGACTAATTATTAATAATAGTATCCAATTTGATTACAAAGAACTTAAGAGTCTATGCAATGATATTAAAACAATCAACATTTACTCTACCTCACAGCATATACCCAAGGAAATGGATGAGCAAAGGCTACCAATAAAATATTATTAAATTTCCTTAAGAAAAATTTGGCAAAGTTGAAAAGAAATTAGATATACAGAATTGTTGACCACACTTTGGGCATATAGGGCAAACTAGTGAGAAGCCACTAGAGAAAGTGTGTGCGCCCTAACCCGGAGAACTAAAGTCAATACAAGAAAAGTAACATTTAGTAACAAGATTTTTAGTTGCACATTCATTTTTACCATTAATGCTCTAGTTTTAGTGACAAATATATATTGTTATTATTGAAAGTATTACCATGTTAGCATGCTATAATAACAAAGGAACATATTTACCAATTATGCATAATTATGGCTAAAAATACTTCTTTAACAATAATGTAAAATTGTAGTAAAAATTGTAGTATGTGTGAATATATATATATATATATATATAACAGTGATAAATAATTATTACTAAATTTTATCATTTAGTGACAACTTTGTACCTTCTATGACAATTACAATTTGAAATAGTGCCAACAAGTATTATCACTAAAAACACACTTTTACTTATAAAGAAAATCTTGTAGCTAAAATTGTAATAATTAAAAATAAGATTTTAAAGTGGCGGCTACCACATTTAGTGACAACACAATACCATGGAAACCAAAATATTGTCACTAAATCATTTATCAACAACTTATAAAATATTATTTGCAACTTTATTCTTAACTAAAAGCCTACTTTCTTGTAGTGGATCATCATTCCCATTGAAATTAGTTTGCTAACACTTAGAGACATAACTACCCTTATTAATTTTGGATTAGAATTAGACTTACTTAAAGAAAGAAAAAATGTATCCACCTTATGAGCCAATGCTTTTAGAATCAAATTGATCATTGAACTAAAAATAATATTGGTTCACAGTTTAATGGTCGACCCAGTTCAATACTGCAATTATTTTTTTCTTTGTGTATAAACAAACAATCCCTTCTTCTATCTCTTTCAAACCATTCAAGAAATTAAGTTCCATTTTTTAGTCATTAAATTATCTTTGGTCTATATATAACTATATAAGTAAGCATACTGACTATTTTTTAAGGTAAAATTTTTCATGAGCCAATGCTTTTAGAATCAAATTGATCATTGAACTAAAAATAATATTGGTTCACAGTTTAATGGTCGACCCAGTTCAATACTACAATTATTTTTTTCTTTGTGTATAAACAAACAATCCCTTCTTCTATCTCTTTCAAACCATTCAAGAAATTAAGTTCCACTTTTTAGTCATTAAATTATCTTTGGTCTATATATAACCATATAAGTAAGCATACTGACTATTTTTTAAGGTAAAATTTTTCATTGTAGTTATCCTCATCTCTATGTGGTATATATATTTTCCTCGATAAAATAAAATTTTTATCTCTCTTTTTCTTTTATTAAAAATTTCTTCATCAAAATTGTTGTTCTCATTTTTTCCGTCATCTCATCATCTAATGCTTGTTGGTCTTTCACTCTTACAAAAAAAATTTGGTTATATTCTTGTTGTTTTGCGATCTTTTCCCTTCCTCTAAATTTCACCAAACAATCAGAGTGTGTTGTTGCTTTTTATGCTAAATTATTATCATTTTATGATTTTTTTTTTTAACTTTTCTAAATCTTACCAAACAATCAAACTGAACTCTGTCTATCGCTACTTTTTACGTAAAATTGTTATCATTTTGTGACTTTTTATTAATCTTTCTGTAAATCTCACCAAATAGTTGGTATTTTTGTTCTTTCGCTAGCAAAAGCTGATAAAGTTTCTTCCTTTAAATAATTAACTGCTCTTTTTACTTATTTGCTTGAATTGCTTTTATTATCGATCATCGTTTCTAAAAGCTTCAAAAAAATAAGGTTACATTTTCACTTCTTGTTATATAATTTTTTTTTGTCACTTGATTTAGTGTTTCTAGTAAGTGTTTTCTATCAAAACAAACAAATCCATAAACTTAGCATATCCTAAAAATTTATGATTTTTTTTTCTCCCTCCTATAGAGAAATTTTGAAAAAAATAAATAAAAAAAATCCGTGCCATCTCTTGAAGCAAGAAATCACAATAGTCCACTCTAAAGTAAAGATAACCTTCAAGTTGAGGGTACCTAAAAGGTAAAATGATATCACTTTTTGAGTTGCTTTTGATGCAAGTATATAATTGTGCTTAATTCTTGCCATATATCCACACTATTCAAACTATCAAATTCTTTTAATAAATTGATATTATTTGAAATAAATATATCAATTTGAAAGAGTAAAGCTAAAGATATCAATTTTCATTTTTTTTATCATCAAATTGCAAGATATTTGTACATTGAGGTGGGTCTATGGGGAAATTAATTAGAGGAGTGTTTAAAAGGAAAATAAAATAACTCTATCAGAGAGATGCACTGAAACGTACAAGCACATGACAGCGAGGGAGCCACCAAAACGCGCCCAGCGTGGTCTGTTCCACTCCTTCTCCATTTAGTTCAACTTTTTGCAGTTGATCAGACATAAAAAAACGTCCCATCCCATTTCGCGCTTCTGGACAGTCTGGTTTCAGAGTAACCATTTCTCACCCTTCTCTCTCTAAAAGTTTTCTCTGTGTACAACCCTCTGATGCTTTCTCTATAGAACTCTGTAGTCAATCACTCCATCTTCTCTTCACAATAGAAATGTGAACACTCTTATCTGAACCTGATGAACTTGATTTTGCTTGTTAGTCGCGTAGTTGTTCGTTTATTTTTCGTATTTTAGGGCTTTTTTTGGCATTTGATTGTGGGCATAGCGGAACGAGATTGCGTGATTTCTTCTCACTTCTGTATGCAGTTTTTGGTCTTATTCTGGGAAATAATCTCTAATTCAATGTTATTTGTTTCCTGCTTATTCATCGCGTGTGATGATGCTCTGAGTCTTTTTAGTTTGGGTTCATTTTTTTGTGTTGTTGCTTTTGGATATCTGGGTTTTGTGAGTAAGAAAATGCTGGGAATCATTGGTAATTTTTTTTTTTTTAATTCTTGGTTTATAGATATATAGGAATTCTTTTTGTATTGAAGTAGTCTGGTATGGGCTAATGTGGTTTATCATTTATTGATGTTCTTCTTTTTCCTAGAAGTTTAATCCAATTAGAAATATGTTTTTCCTTCTACTGTTTGGACTTCTAAAACTATTACAAAAGCTTGATAGTGGATCAGGATCATGTTTGATGAATGGAATTTGGAAGAATTTGTTAGAGATTTTCTTGTTATTGTAGGTTCTTTTTTTCAAAGGGAAAATATCATTTATATGCGACTTTTTACAAGAATTAAAATTTTCAAAATGACTTTCATTATGTATATTAACATAAGGCTTTGTTTGTATCTTGGAATTTATGAGGGAAAAAAATAATTAGGGATCTCATTGTCTTTTGTTTGATTACAGGATGGTCTTAGGGAGGAAAGCTGATGGAAGTTCACCTTTTACTGCAAGCCCATCGAATAGTTCCATAAGCGCTAGAAACTTGAGGAAGGGTCACCTTGGTGGAGTCATATTTGGCTGCAAGAACAGCACCATAAAAGAATGTCTTTTTAAACAACTCTTTGGTCAGTCTACTTTTTCATTTGCATGTTAAGCAACTTGCATCTGTCATTTGATCTTTTTCATATTTTGATTGTCACTTTTGCTCTTGTATCATACTAAATGATTGAAGTTAAATTAACAATCTACTCATAAATCATAGTTTAGGAATAATAGTATGCACTAGCATATTGTGCTTTCTTGTAATCCATATAATATTGACTCTATAACTTAAGCATTTTCATCTCCATGTCGGAATTCTTTTGGTTGGCCTAAAAGAAATTTAATCTATTTATATGATTTGAGCTTCTCATTCAATAATGTTTCAACCTATAATCTATATTACTTTGCGAGGAACATGACGATTACAGTATTTGTTTTTTTGCTTGTTTTGGCTCCAAGAACTCATGTTTGGTTTTTTTTGCCCTGAAAATTTTCAGGTTTACCAGCTCAACATTTTTTATATGTAAAGAATGTTGATCCTGGTTTGCCACTGTTTCTATTCAACTACAGTGATAGGAAATTACATGGAATATTTGAAGCTGCTAGTCCTGGTCAAATGAACATCAATCCATATGGATGGACAACAGATGGTGCGGAGAGAACACTCTATCCTGCACAGGTATTATATGAGGTTATCTCTGACATGGCCTAATTATTTTTCATTTCTGTGATTATGTTAGAGGCATGCTTGGTTATGTTTAAGAAAGATTCTAGCACTAAACATCTGATGTTTCTTCATGAAGGTTCAGATCCGTGTCCGGCTACAATGCCAACCACTACCTGAAGAGCAATTTAGACCAAGTATTGCAGATAACTACTACAGTCAGAGCCATTTCTGGTTTGAGCTGGACCATGCTCAAGCAAGTAAGTTGATCTCCTTATTATCATCTCGAGCAGTTGCTCCAAGTGCTTCTGTGCCACAAAATTCTGCAGCATGGAGGACTCTGTTCCGACCTCTGCCCCTATGCAACAAGAAAGAGGAAGGTGAAGACTCTAAGCCACCTTCAAAGATTGATTCTGCTCATTCTGATCAGTTAAATAGGAAATTGGGTTCTTCAGATGTTGCTCCATGTTTAGATGAAAGCAATTTACCCCTTGAAGCTCCCTCAGATAAACAGGTGGTGGAAAATGATGAGAAGAGCCTTATACTTTCAAAACTTGAGGAATTGGTTCTTAATCGAGAATATAAGGACTCATCTTCATCGAGCTATGTAGAAAATTCTGCTGTTGTGAATGATTCACATTTGGATGACAATGGTCTTGTAAAGGAACAAATGGTTTTAGAATACAGGAATGAAGATAGTCCTGTTTCTTCATCTGATTTTCACCCTGTCACTGCACAGGTAGTTGAGAAAGTCACTTGTCCACTGGTCTTTGACTTCCTGGGGCATTTCTGATAGATTTGTTATATTTCCATCTGTTTTGATATTATTATTCTTTTGTATTACAGTTGATCAGGGAAGAGCTAAAGGGTTTCAAAGCAGAATACATTCGAAGGATGAGTTACATGGAGCAGAGGCTGGTGCTTGTCATATTATTAATCTTAGAGTTTTCAATTTCCTTAAGTCCTTTTCTTATGCTATTTGCTGGTCGTTTCAACAAAGTTAAATTGGAACATGCACCAAAATTTCCTTGGATTTTTATTTTTTGCATGGCATTCTTGATGCATTTTGACCTGCATTATAGTTCCTTTTATTTAGGAATCATATTTGGCTCCCTAAGGGTGCCATATACCTAAAATACGAATGCATCTTCCTATATTGAAATGGGCCTTCTTCCCGAATCAACTATGAGATATGTATGGGTTTATTTGTTTGGTTTCATGGACTGCATAAATGGTAGGTTAGCTTTCTTTCAACTAGTCTTTGCTAAAATTTTTAACTGGTCCCCCTCACACCACCAACCGGCCTCCTAGGAATTTGATGCCAGGTTCATAGCTGCTTGTAAAATAGTATCATACCTTGATTCACAGTACTTTGACCTAAAAAGCCAATTACAAATAGTAGGGATGAGGTATGCTGGTTCCATTTCCATTTCTTATATAGTACCTTCCATCATTTGCTATGCCATATATTGTACAAATGAGAATCCTTAATATTTTGAAATGTCTAAAATTCTGGCTAAAAAAAAACTAGAGATGATGATTCTCTTGGACCATGTTTGTAAAATGTTGTGGAACTATAGATTGATTGTGGACAGTGATGCATCCCTGGTTTTTTTTCCCTCTAAATAATATCATTCTTCCCTAACATGATTTGGATGAAACCTTTTATGTTGGCGTTTCAGGCTGATGCAGAGGAAGAAATTCAACAATTAAAAGAGCATTGTATGATGTTGGAATCTATATGTAGTCCCTCCATGTCACTAGTTGATCAGACTGTGAATGAGTCATTTGATGAAATGAATATGGATCCTGATGATTTGATATTCCTAGTGGGTGGATGTGATGGTGAATCATGGTTATCAACTTTGGATTCTTATTCACCTTCTCAGGATATGAAGAAATCTCTAAGTCCTATGACTATGCCTCGTTCTTATGCCTCAGTTGCAGTGTTAAATGGTGAGCTTTACATATTTGGTGGTGGAAATGGTTCTGAGTGGTATGACACAGGTATTGGTTCTTTCTAATTTCTCATTATTTTCGATTGCTTAAAAAATAATTTTGTTCCTGACATTTCTGCTTTACTTTTGTGAAGTTGAAGCATACAACCTTGTTAGTAACGAATGGACTTTACGCGCTCCTTTGAATAAGGAAAAAGGAAGCTTAGCTGGTGCCGCTTTAAATGGAAAAATATTTGCTCTTGGTGGTGGAAATGGAATTGAATGCTTTTCAGATGTTGATATGTTTGACTTAGATGTTGGACGTTGGATCCCTACACGGTCTATGTTACAAAAGGTAACTCCTACAAATTGCTTAGATTATTTATGCTGTATCAAATTGAAGAATTTGATGGAGGATTTATTGCATAAGGATAAAAGGTTCAAAGTCATATATTTGAGACAAAATAAAGAATTAATACAAAGAATAAGCAGACTAATGTTTTCATTTACTTTCCAACATGAAGGCTTAGCATGAGGCTTTTTACTTGCCTGAAGCTTGTGGCATAAGTTTCAAGGCGTGATGCTGAGAAAATTGTTGCTTGAGAATTTAGTCAGCTCCAAGATTTTCATTTATTATATTTGCAGAAAAAAATAAACTACTTGTGTTCTTTCTTCAAAGTTCAGGCAACTTTTGAAAGATCTCAAACCTTCCATTTGCAGCTTCCTTTTGTCTGGGCAGTACAAGTGTGTTATTATTGTTGTCGTTTTTCACTGGTAACTCTGTTGATAATAAACCATATTAAGACATTCTCCAGCATGGGGTTTGGGATACAGAATGTCAGGATTCAAAACGGTCATCTACCCATTACTTCTTCTCTGAGCAGTAATAGGGAACCAATTGGGATCAATTAAAATTGGAAATACACAGTTTTTATTTTATGATAGTATATAAAAGAATCATTTTGTTCAACCAAAGAATGAGAAAAGTCTATAATTTGCATATTATGTTGAAAACATATCATCAAACAAGATATTTTAGCACAAGGTGTAACATGCACTTTAAAATGTATGATGTGTTTGGATATTATGATAATGAATGTTGATACATATAAACTGACATGAACTGAAAAAGGAAGTTATTGATGCAAGTTCCACAAACATGAGGAATAATAGGTAAATAAGTATATGAACTTATCAAAAAAAAAAAAGGTGAATAAGCATATGCTTTACTGCCAGTACCAAAAGGCCTAGGCTTTCAGTACATTAAAGATTAGCAATTAAGGATGAGAAATCTGTTAAGGCGCCTTTATTCACATGCACATGATTTGCCTATGAAACTGAATTACTTTAAGGATGTGTTTTAGTAAAGTAGTCGTTCTTTTATTTCTTTTTCTTCTTTCTTTTTTGGGTTTGCCCAAATAAGTTTCATTTCGTCTTTTCTTTGTTTATTTTTTTGGAGGCATTTGTCTCCTATTACTTTGTCTATCATTTCCAGTTCTTGGGTTTATACACTTGCAAGTGCTTGATTTGTGCCTTATTTCATTTTTAAAATCATTTACTACCTAGCCAACTGGTATAGTTCTTCTCTCTCTCTCTCTCGCTCTCTCTCTCTCTTCCTTTCCTATCTTATTTGCTTTTTCCTGCAGAGATTTGCTCTTGGAGCAGCGGAGCTTAATGGTGTGCTGTATGCTGTTGGGGGATATGATGGAAAAGATTATTTGAAGTAAGATGTCAAGCTATTTTTTTTTTTTTTTTTTTTTTTAATAGGCAATTCTGATATCAAGCTAATTTTGTATTTTGTTCATCCTCTACACCATCTGTGCATGTATGTACATATATGTATTTACTCTTGCTTTCATAAATGCATAGGGGCTAAATTGAGAATGTTAGGGGGGTTGAAGGTATGTGCTTTGCTATCTAAGTTCATGATACTTGTGCATCAAGCCCAAGATGGCATCCAATCATTTGGTTACTAATTGCTCTATTCTTCTCAAAAGCTTGCAGCCAAGAACAAGTAGCACATGCACTTAACTAATTAAGGTAAAAATATCTGGGATTTTACTATGAGTAGTAATTGGGTGTAACCAAGTACCAAGTAGTGTATAGAGTTGAGTTAAAATGGAAAAAACAGAAGGGAAGAAAAATAAACAAACAAAAATCGACTCCTATAACAGTAGAACAGTCGCAAAGAAGCAGTTCCCTTTCTTTGAGGAGCAGAGAGCAAAAGGTACAGGATAGGAGTTTTTATTTCTCGTGTTATGATCAAGACTAGTTTGTTTGTTTAAGCTTTTTAATTTCAACAAGTTAATAAGGATATCAAATCAGAATTAGAGGATAGAAAATGCCAATAGCATTCCCTTTCTAAGTGATACATGCATATGTGCAACAAAATGATGGGCCTTGGCCGATAGAAAGTCCTTTTACAGCTCGTCAACTGTCTTCACTCATTAATTATGTAGTGGACAAACTGAGCAGTATCTGGTCCGGTAAGTTCTCTGTCCTATAAATTGATGCAGCACTCCTATCTTTCACACAGGTTGGGAGGCTCATTTCTTTTTCATGTTCTCCATTCAATATCACAAGCTGAAGTTGTCTAAAAGCAAAAACCTGTAACATAGATGGGGAAACAAAGTTCTCATTCAAAGTTGATTAACATAGGTTCCATTTCACACTATATTCTCTCTGGTAATATTGTTCTGAATAATTGACTAAATGTTTTCTGCTTCCGCAGTTCTGTTGAAAGACTTGACCCCAGAGAACATTCTTGGACCAGAATTGGAGGGATGAAAACAAAGAGGGGTTCTCACACGGTGGTGGTTTTGAATGAAAAGTTGTAAGTCAATTTCTTTCATTTCATTCAGTCAGCAGTACAGTAGCATTCTGTTGATGACCTTGCCTGTGGGGGTCACAGGAAATGTGATTCTGCACTAAATCTGATATGACACTTTCAGATATTGATACGATTAGCCCACATCCTGACCTTGCTCTGCTTAAAGAAGCTATATTTGGTTAAGAAATGCCATCTTTGAATTGAACTTTACCTCTTTTTTAAAACAAAATACTATTTAAATATGATCAGGTGCTTCACATGTACTCGCATGTGGAGTCTTCTGCTGCTGGTACTGAATGCCCCAAATAATTTCCCAAAGAAGATGAAAACTCTTTCTAGTTATCACTTTGCAGTTGTGATTGTATTGGGGTAGCTCCCAACATATAGAGGCAACCATCAATCTGAATCTATTAGAGAAAAAGGGAAAATATTGTTTATCACTGAATAGAAGCATAGAGTAAAATATTCTATTTCAAATAATGACTACAGTTGTCTGCGACTGTGCCCACTTAGCCAGATATCAGCACTAATATAGATTAAGATATGGATAATTCTCTCACAGATATGCTATGGGTGGTTTTGATGGAAATACAATGGTTCCAAGCGTTGAAATATATGATCCTCGTCTTGATTCATGGATGGATGGGGACTCACTGAACCAGTCAAGGGGATATTCAGCTGCTGCTGTTGTTAACAAGTCTATTTATGTAATCGGAGGGGTGGAAGATGGTGAAAATGTTGTTGGCACTGTAAGTTGCTTTTTTGCCATAGTTTCCTTCATGCATAATTTTTATGTTGGTATATCAATCCTACCAGATGATTTTTGTTTTTAATGTTTTTTTTTCCCAATTACAATGACAGGTTGAACTTTATGAGGAAGGTGAGGGCTGGCGAGTGATAAAGCAGACAGCCATTGGGAAAAGGTGTTTTGCCTCAGCTATAGTTCCATGAGGGAACAATATTTGATATGGTGGCAAATGGGTAGAGGCTTCATGTCGGGCATTTTTTGTGAAGTCATGGGATGGAAAGCTACCCGTGTTCAGCAATTGAGTGGGAACATGGGAGACTAAAATCTTAAATGGCTCTCACTTTTGCCATTTTTGGTAATCCTTGAATCAGCCTTCCCCATTACGTCGTAGCAATGTAAAAGCATTTTGATTTTGGTCATAAAGTAGTATAGTTCTGCCATTTTCATGTTTTCCTCAACTAACTCCTTTCGGCAAGAGATCTTCTATGCATTGGTGAGCTTAGTTGTTTTCTTTACCCTTCTCAAGAAAAATCTCAGGAGGTGAATTAGAGATTGAGATAGGAAGTGAGTTCAAATGAAAATTTTGGTTTCTTTTTAATCGTCTCAAGAAAGTTTGACAGAGAGATGGGAAAGACGGGGCAGATTGTGTGAGCATCAGTGTGATTTTATCCTCTCCCACTTTTTGGTTTATTTTTTAAGAAGAGTTGTGAAGAAGTGGGCTTGGCAAAACAGTCGAGCTGCATTGATTTTATGGAGAAGCGAGGATTGACTGTAGGAAGAAGAGGCTGGAAGGTTATCTTTTTAGATATTAATAATGAACTAACGGAGTATTTCAAACTGACCAACCCTAAACGCTACTCTTTAATTGGTCGCTATTTTTAACTTGCTAAATGGTTGGTGACACATCAACAAATTTGTCACCAGCCTTTTTTTTTTGCCTTCTTTTTGGCTGCGTTGTGTGGTGTTTAGACCCGGCTCTACCAAATGAAGATAAGAGTTGATGCAAAGGGGGAAAACATTGAAAAAAAAAAAGCCTCACACTTGTATTAATTCCGCATAAATGATTAATAATTATAAGTACACAATATATGTATAGACAAGCGCTCTGTATTATCGTCTGCTAATAGCCTGACATTACATTTATACATGAACATTTAAAGAGGTTACGTCAACAACAATCCCCACTTACGGACCATTTGCCTACACTGCAGACTTAGAACTGAGTGAGCTGCCCCTCCCTCTCCCAGGTTTAGGAGAGTCGGTCTCATTATCTTCACCCAAGTTTGGGTGATTATGCCCCTATATTGTCACGTGTTCAACAGTTGCTTCCAAGCCTTTCATAGATGCCACTTGACGAACCCTGTAACTGCCTTCCTCCAGATCATGCCACATGTTTCGTGATGCCTCCTTACTATTTGCCTTTCCCCATTAGAGATGTGTTTAGCTTCTGAAGTTCCTCTCAAAAATCCACTATCATGCATTCATGCTCGTGTCCCTCTGCTCCCTTGCAACTCTTCAGATGTCAACCCACATGTCAAAGAAATCCTTTCTACCTTGTTAAAGGCGAGTCACCTCTGTTTGACTGATTTCAACATCTATCTGCGCGGTGAACCTTTAACTCATTCCACAGGCCAACAAATGATAGAAAAATCAACTTGATTCACTAGCCCACAAACATCGTTTAGCTAAGATCATTTTCATTTGGAAAAAATAATAGACCCATAAAGGTTTTGCACCGAGCCAATGCAGATGGCTGTACATGTATACGATGTTTATCATTATGCTTCACAAGCCACTTGTACAAACACCAAACCCCAACTAAAAAACCCGCCACATAGAAAAATAAAAAATAAAATAAAAAAATCAGAACATAGGCAAGCGTATCAAAGCTGAAAGTATTTGATATTTTGATTAGAAGTCTCTGGAATCCAGCTGTTTGTTTGAAAAATGGCACTCCGGCCTCCCATTCGGATGCTTCCACAACCCCTCTTTTCTTGAAAAATAACACTCCTGCCACTTCTCCAGAAAAAGAAACAAGTGCACATCTTGTCCAGCATTTTGGTGAATATCGAACCCAGATCCTTCTTCATTGGAATCTACAACTTCCATGTCCATTCAAAAGGATCTCAAATGAAAATGGATTTAACATCTTGATTCATCCTCGACTTTTGGCCAACAAACCCTTGGATGTAATAAATACTCCCGTGATATCCCAGCAACACAAAAATTCCATTCAGGTTTTAGCAATCATGCCAAGATAAACTTCTTTTTCCTGGCAAATATACACCAGCTCCCTTGTTGGGCCACCACAATCAGTGATCAAGTTAACATCCTCAAACAAACATTCCATTCCTATGCATACCCTCAAAGTGAGAGACATCGCTTTTGGGGTTCTGTAAAAGGGTGCCATAAATGTGAATTTCCTGACCTCATCACAGCCTCCAGATTGGTTTAAATCCAAAAAGACAAACTCCATTAATTGTTCATGTACAATCATCCTCAGCCACAACCTATTCTCACTGGAAACATTATATAAAGTGATCTCAAGAGGTATACCAACAGGTAATCCTGAAATGAAAGGAAGTGGTTCAGTGTCATTACCAGGAAGATCTATTTCTGCCTTTATGTGCTTCGGACTTCCGCTCAACCTAAACTGCTTGAGGGAGAAAGATTCAAGTAACCTCTTCAACAGAAATGGCCTACAGGAAGCTCCATCATTATATGTGTCAATTTCACCCAATGATTTCTTGAGTTCTACGACAAAATTGTAAGGCTCAATAGAACCTTCTTTGTGAAGAAACTCTGCATGAGAAATTATCATTGACAACTTCTTCAAGGTAGCATTATGGCAGCAGATTTCAACTTTAGACAGCCTCAGAATGCAGGTCACAAGTATCAGCTCCAAAACATGCAACTCCTCTTCTTTACTCAATCCCCTGAACCTATACCTCATTTCTTTAAGGTTCCTGTCCAGTTTTCCCAATAAAAGGTTCAACTCTCCAATTCTATAAGACTGGGTCTTTCTTGGAGGCAGAAAGTGCTCCCAGACCTTGGCAAGCAGTTTCACAACCCGGAGATATTGAAATGTAAAGGCTAATGTGTCAGCAGATACAAGTGAGTCACTCATATATGTTGCCAATTCTTCCCTGAAACTCCTACATTGTCAAAAAACCTGAAGTCAATAATATTAAACAAGAGAAAATCTGGTAATAAAGTAAAAGCACAGGCCAAGAAGGGGTGTGCCAAAGCAAGGCCTACGAAAGGCACCTCCAAAATGAAGAATAAAAGAGAAAGTCAATAGAACACTAACCCATCCTAACAGTCACCTATAATTTGGCCCTTTCAATAAATCTATCTATATGTTCATCAACCTTGGAATTATTGGATATGTTATAATTTTGGTCAAACAGTACTCCAGAACAGCAGATGTTCCTCAATCCATAAACCAGTCCTCTCTCCATGAGCAGTATGCACAATGCACAGAGAGGCATAGGGTGCTCATCCAGAGATGAGTTTCCATGGGGTTTCTAATTGATGAATCCTCTATACAAGTTATGAAGTACCAATCTATTACCCTAAGCAGAAGTACTAATTTGAACCTTAAAACAAGGAGGCAATGGGTACAAAAATAAGACTATGGCCTATACAGGCATTAAATATGTCAAGGAAAAAGAAATGCTTTACAACCTCAACATCCTCAGCACTTCAGCCATGCATCCCTTTTGTACCAAGAACCAGATATCATTAATCTTTAAAAGGATAAGCTTTATGGACTTGGCTACTTCACTGTGCACCTCAAGTTGGCAATCTAAAAGTGGAGTTGCTGACTTCCTGGGCTCTAACCTCTTCTGATTTTCATTTTCAGAGGCCCCCTGCTGCAAGGACATGCCAGCAGGACTAATCATATCAATGCAGGAACAATTTGGAATATCACCTTCAATCATGGGAAAAAATGACTCTGAGTTATCAACTATGGTGGATTTACTGCAGTGAGACAAGTAAGCTAAAAGGGTATTTTGGTTCATGACATCCTTCAAAGCATGAGAAATCCTTCCTAGCAGTGTAACCGCATAAGAAAAAATTCTAGATGGAATGCTGCAAACTTTCTGAGCTTCTGAAAGTGGAGCTGAGATGGCCAGCACTAGCAATGCAGCAACTCTCACACTATCAAAGTCCAATCTGCCTTCACATGATGGCTCTATCTATGCAAAGGAAAAGATGGTAAAAAATTAACAACGGTTTGATCTCATAAACACTAGTGTAACAACTAATAACATAATACAAGGGGGAAAGGGTATATTATCAAAAACTTGAAAATTGCAAACCACAACATTGCACAGCATCTATGATCAACCAAATGATGAAGACAAAAAAACTCCACACTACTATTATGCAACTCAACTGAGAGATATATGAAACTAAAGTAATTTACAAATGGTTCCAGGTTTCTTCACAATCTTTTCATAATCACTTAACACAAGGATGGTTTTTAGCAATGCAGCAGACATATTCACCATGGTGTCAGCATGCTATTCAGGTTGCTTTTTTATTGTTTTGAACATCTATTACTTAATATTTAGTTGTCTAAGGATTTGATTTCAGGTCCAATCATCTAATAACATGCATACAATGAGTTCCCTGAAGAAGCAAAATCTGCAAAGTTTTCAAATCAATTATGCTGGTGCTATTCTCACTGGTTTAAACAGCAGGAGGTATAGCCAGGAAGGATGTGTAACAGGATCCCATGCCCCTTCAATGCAGGGAATGCAATACCCACATGGTATCAAGTTCCACAAATACAAATTTGGATAAGAAACACTATAGTTTAAAGATATGTATGTTGCAAGTTCTTTGAATCAGATAAGTCTAAGACCAAAATTTATGCACAACTCAGACCATGATTAGTTCTTTCATGTAATTAAGTGGGTAATTGTTATCAACTTAAGTTAATCTCCGGCTCAATCAAATCAACAATTTGAAGGATAAATTTTTTAATAGGTGATCCTTCATGAAAATCAAACAGGCCACAATCAAGAAGAAGTGGTCAAAATATTCATGTTTAGCTAAAAACGAGCAAGAGGAGACAAACAATAAGTGATGCACACATAGCATCTATAAGACTGTGCTAACCTCTTGAGAGAACTTCTTGATGATGCAAACCACAAAGTTACCATGATTCCGTCCAATATCAAATAAAACAGAGAATATATCAGCTTCATCCTGGATAGGAAAACAAACCATCGATAATTAAAGGGAAAAAAATAAAAATAATATAGCACATAATGTCAAAATTAGGACACATCCTCCTACCCACCTGTATAGGAAGGATAGCATGTACATAAAGAGATCCAGAAAATAACATTTGAGAAAAATAGACCAGGACAAGACAATAGAAAAACAGAGATTTATAATGGCTGAAGAATTGTTTGTCTTTCTAGAAGCCAGGTTAGTTTTATTTAAGATTCTTATAAGATGAATTTTTCAAAGAATTCTCAGAAATTTCCAGGGAAAGGCATGTCACAAGTTAGTAAACTTAGAGTAACAGTAAACAATCAAATAAAGGAGCAACAGACCTGTGGATATACTTCCAAATTTTCCAGAAGGCCATCAATAGATGATTGAAACATCTTTAAATCATGTAGCTTCATCAGTCGAAGAATTTTCCTTGCAGTAGATCTTATGAAGGTACTGTTGTCAACTAGAGTACCAAGGAACTGTAGGCTCAAACAATGGCACACTATTAACATGGTGCATGAAAAAAGCATTTTATAGCTATGTTACAAAAAATTTCTTGGTTTGTTACAATAGTCTGGAAGAATGAAACCAAAGAATAACAATGAATTCAAAAGCAAGGAAATTTTAAAGAATTATTACGATCAATAATCAGGAAATAATATTTTTTTTAAAGAGATATTTTTTTCTTATTTTAGCATTCAGACAACTGAAGGAATTGCCTCGAAAAAACTCCAAAAGTACTTCATATATTAAATACCAGAGACCAAATGCAACAGCCTCTCATGAAGAAAAGGTAATTTTAGATTCACAGTCCCCCAACAAGATCCAATCATGGGAGTTCAAAGTCTCCCAATAGATCAGGCAAAGACATTGAACACATTTGTTAGAAGTTTACCATGTGAATGTGCTTGCAGCCTCACACCAACAAAAAGTACATGCACTGAACCCATCAAACATTCATATATACAGTATAACTTTGGATCCTCTTAAAGAATGTAAGATGGATCAGAAATTTACCATGTGCATGTGTGTTTCTTGAACCTTAAGATGGTCACATGTTGCCATATGATGCATTGTTTCCAGAGCTCGTAAACGGACATTCAGTGAATCGTCATTTAGCACATCCATCAACAGGTTTAAGGCTTCACCAGCAAACTTTGCTGAAAGGATTGTGAGCGTATGCAAGGAATGACAGGCAGACCATCGTACCTTCAGATTATACACAATATTTTCACAATTACAAAACATGCCTAAAGAGAAAATAGCATTGAGCTGCACGGAATGAAGATAGCTGAATCCCAAGAATGGGCTGTAGTATAATCTAATAACAGTATGTCATACAGTTGGTGAGTGATAGATATGCTAAAAGTCATATTTTTATGAAAGTGAGCATGAGAATCTGACCCATCAAATGAAAGCTCATAACCTGTGCTGTGCAGCGTGCATTTGGATATACTATGTTGTCATTTAATTTAACTCTGATATAAAATGCAAGGGGGGACAAGATATGGCAACCCAAAAAATGCATCAAATGTTCTCTACTAGAATAAGATTAAAGTGGAACAAAAGTCCAAGATGTCACCTCATAGAATTCATCCTCAAGCCCATGAACAAAAGCTCCAGCAGCAACACATGCCTGTATGTCAAAATGTTTTGGAATGTACTGACCAAGAGATTTTCTTTTTGCGCTGCACTGACCTAGAGGTTTCTTCTCTTTTGTGATGCCTAGCACCCTCTTAGATAAGGTTTGTAGCAGAATATCCTCTGATACAACTCCTATCTTTCCAAGGGCATCAAAAGCTGCAACCCTGACTTCCATACTCATATCTCTTACCATAGAACAGAGCTGCAAGCATTTGAAATGAATGGGTGTCAGGGAAAGGATTCTATAAAATACTTCATTATTGGAGGGTGGCACCCATATTGAGACAAGATGACAGGAAGAGCAAGTCCTACCATAAGGCTGATATGGGGTTGAGGATGGTGTTTTCCTTGAAGATTCCCCAGACAAAAATGTTCTCTAATCAAATTAGCATAACTATCCAATATTTTAAATGTATGGATAGTCTATAACAAAAAATTAATATCAGAAATAGAAAGGGTACATGCAACATAGCCAAAATCAGTCCAGGACAGGAACTGAACTAGGACAGTCTCAAGCCCTCTACTGGATAGCTATGCGAATTTGTGATAAGCTAATAACAGGAGCACCAACTTCAGTCTCTTCCTGTCTCCCTGTCACAAGTACTAATCCAAGTTTAGCAAATACAATGCTCCAATTCCTCTTATCAAATTAAGTTAGTTATGGTACTGACAGTGGTCAGTACCACAAACAACTGATAGCTACATGAACATTACAAAGGGAAAATTTAGTAAGAAAATTTAGCATGAGCTGCTTTCAGAAGGCAAACTACCACTTTTACAATGATAACAATTAAGGATAGCACCTTAATCAATTCAAGTATTTCAAAATTTGATGAGCAAGCAAGGGTGACACTTGAAAATGAAGTGTTATAATAATATATAAATCGTGTTTGAAAGTACCCGAACAAATACTGCATCTGACCAATATCTTTTATTCATCTCTTGGACGGATGCCACAAGCATTTTCCCCCATTCACTGACCTGGATTCACAATGCAGATGAAGCCCATTAGTAGTGTTCTACTCCACAAATCCCCCATGTGGTAAGGTAGGACACCCTCCCATGCATCCCACTGAACAGATTGTGTTAACCAAACAGAAATTATAACTAAAGGATAAAGGGGTGGGAAAAAAAAAAAAGAAAAGAAAATTCCTTTTTGACCATATAAGCTTATTTGAGTGCACCACTCTTCTAATTGGTAAGAGAGAAGGGTATTATTAACTTCTTGAACATAGAAGAGTGGTGTTAAAACTGGCATAAGAGACTGATTTATCAAGGATCTCAATATAACTGAATAAATAAAGGATTCTTTGGTTTGATGTGATAATTTTTTTTTTTTTTTTTTTTTTTGATGAGTATTGATGTGAAATTTGTTACTGCAATCGGTTAAATTGTAAAAAAATATTAAAATTTTTTTGATAGGTAAAATATATATATATATATATATATATATATATATATATTTACAATTTAACCCATAGCAATAACAAATTTCACATCATGAAAAAAAGGGAAGCAAACTGCATCATTAACCTACATTCAGGCAGATAAAACTATTAACGAACCTTCTAAAGTCCTTGGAAATTGATCAAGGCTATAAGGTTTCACATGGAATTCACAACAAGAACATCGAGTATCTATTTCACCTGGATGAGCCAATTTGTTTTCAATCAACGATTGTGCAATTGTTTACAACATAAGGAATTCGTAATTCCTATTATTTCCAACCCCCCACCCCTAGTGGCAATGTGTGGGCACTGCAGTTGATGGTTAAAATACTATTACCTAAACGTGATGGAATAACAGATTAAACTTTCATACTAATTCAATTTTTGTTGTATTTCAACAGGCCCTTCGAAAATGAACACAAGAAAATAATGTTCAACAAAAAGATTAGAAGACAGAAATTAAAGAAAAGAAGATTCAGGCAATCAGTATCTTACAGCATGAACTGCGGCACACCTTACGGAATCCTCCGCATCACCTAGAAGCTCAACAGCACGACAATAGCATCCCTCAATCACGCCACAATCCTCAATAACACTGGACTTGCTCAAACCGACCAAGCCATCCAAAGCAACTCTCCTCACATAAGGATACGGATCCTTCGTAAACCCTAGCATCACTGTAAGCAACACATACGGCCGAATTGGAAACCGGAATGCATTGGAGAGAAACCAGGACCGCACGGACACAGACGGACCGAAGCAAAGCGATACAAAGAACCGGTCATCGAGGTCATCCATCGCGGAAGCCAAGGAACGATCATGCTCGGCAATTGAGGAGAGTACGGCAAGGGATTCGGCGGAAAGGCGAGTGGAGTCGGAGCGGAGTAAGTGAGAGCGGACCGAGTGGAATACGAGGCCAGAGAGACGGCTGTGGTGGAAGGCGATGTCGGAGAGAAGTTTGAGAGTGTGGTGAAGAGCGCGAGGTTCGGTGGTGAGTTGCAGAAAACGAGTTAGGGTTTCGAACAGTGCCGAGATTGTAGAATCAGAGGTTGAAGAGTTTATGATGAGAGACCTTGCAGAAGCTAGGGCTCGAAGATTCAGACGCTTATCGTTTGTGGAGAGACTGAGAATACATTCACAGACGCTCCCTAAGTGCTGTTCCATTGCAAGTTTTGCAACCAATGCAGCCCCTTTGCTTTGCCGCCTTCTTCGTTGTACACCAGGCGCGGCAAGCAAGCAAAAAAGCCCGCTCAAGAGTCGAGTCAACCCTGGTCCACCCAAACGCACCGTTTGAAAATAACTTTTATATATAATATTTTATTTTTAATTATAGTTTATATTTGTATAATTATTTTTCAAAATGAGTTCAAAAAATAAATAAAAATATTTTCTAAAAACACCTTTATTCTCTATTTTGAACAAAAAAAAAACACTATTTTTCTTGTTAAATGTGTTTTACTAGTTTTTTTGTTCCAAATAACAAATTTTAAAAACTATAACAAAAATCTATTTAAAAACATGATTTTACTATTTTTGATTTTTTAAAATACATTTTAAAAAAAACTAGTGTTTTAGTTTTAATCATTTTTTCACATTTGTATAATTATTTTTTAAACAACCCTTAAAAAAATAATTAAAAGATTTTTCTAGAAAATACTATATTTTTTATTTTTAAAAACAAAAATTTGATATTTATCTTCTAGTTATAAAAAATGTTTTCATATTTTTTTGTTTTGAAACATAAAAAACTACTTTAAAAAACACTTACAAAAACCAACCTAACCGTTTGAATCAACTAGATTAGTTTGACTAAATCCTAATGTTCAAAAGCTAAGCCATCCCATCATGCACAATCTATAAAATCATGAGGGAAGACAAAAAAAAAAAAAAAAAAAAAGGAAGGCAAAATACAACAATTTTTTATACATATGATAACATGCATGTTAAAATTATTTTTTGAAGATAATATAATTAGATAAATGGTAATAATTTGAAATTAGTTCTTCTTTATTAATTTTTAGAAGAAAAAAAAATTGAAAAGCACAATAATATGAGAAATTAATATTTTAATTTTCATATTATCATGATTGAAAACTGTGGAGATATGAAAAAGAGAAGCCCATATGCCATACCATATGGAACGAAGTAGTAGACCAATCTTGAGGTACTAAATGCATGAAGTAAGAGCCCACTTGAAGTGGACAAAGAAATAAAAGGAGATAACTTATAGAGTTAGCCTTATTGACTTGAGCAGCATACCATATGTGGAGTGCATGTGAGTGGCCAACACTCAAAAGCCTGCTAACCTTTTTTTTTTTTTTTTTTTGGACCCTTTTATACAAGCACAATTCATTAATGTTATATGTTTAGGTATTCACATTTAAGGTGTACTTAATATTTTTTTTTAAAGTTTTTTTTGGTAAGCCCCTAAACTAAGTATGTCGGCTATATAATAAATTATATATATTATTTATTTTGACAATGACTAAGACTTAGTGTCTAATATAAATTCTTCAAATTATAATCAAATTATGCATGTTGATTTGTTCAAAACATAATTAGACTAAAAAAAAAGGTCTAAATTAAATATATATATATATATATATATAAAGAAGATAGAAGGGTTTTTACAATTAAATTTTTTATTTGTTCATATGTTTAATTAAAATATGAGTATATGTTGCTCATTAAAAATTAAATTAATTATAATCCAATTTTTTTCTCAGGTCTAAAATGGTACGAGTGAAGATAACTAGAAAAATACTAAGGGGTATAGGACTTTAGTCAAAATTGTATATACTTATGAACTACAAAAAGAACTCTAATCATACTATAAATCAACGTGTGGATCATGTCTTTAATATGATTGAGAGATTAAATGTGAAATATATTTTTTTCACTAAGCTATAGGAAGCAGATTTTGCAAATGTCATTAATTGAACCTGTGGCTAAAATTTTAGAACATATATGGGAAATCATTTAAACATGACCTAAAGGTTTGACAAATAAGTTTTTTGATGACTTAGCATACATTTTTAAGGAACATTGGCGAATACACTTTGTAAAGAATGTTATTAAACGACCAAAAGTGCTCTTTGTTTCTCCTAACTTATGAAGTGCGAGAAATCTAAATTCAATCAAGTATAAAAATATTAGACGGTTATGGTTATTGAAAATAACATCTAGAATTATAAAAGACGTTGCATTTAATAAGATATTGTTCCTTTTAGCTTCAAGGAAGAAGATTAGGTATTCTTCTATATGTTACATTCTCATGCTTTGTATATAAAATGTAAGTATTTGATATGTAAGACATGACATGAATAATTATCTTTGAAAAATTAGTATATCTTTTATTTCTTATATATATATATATATATATATATATATATATATATATATATATATATATATATATATTATTGATACATGTTAGTTGTATAATAATTTTTTATGGAGTAGGAGGTTTTAGGTTAAAAGAAAATTTAAGTAATTTATTACTTAAGATTAAGATACTTGAATAAATTATTTCTAATTTAAATTAATTAAAATTGTATGTAGGAGTTGATTGAGAATATAGTGAACTTTAGTTTTTGTTGCAATTTAAGGTAATTACATATTAGAAGATAATTAGAGCAAGTAAGAGAAATATCTATACTACTTATAAAATTAAGTAAAAGGTGTTTGTCAAATTTTTCATTCCCAAAATGTCCATTAATTTACTATTAAACTTCAAAAATATCCCTTAGTAATTTATTTATTACAACTTATTAATATTTAACATTACAAAATTTATTATATTACCAACCTATTAATATCCATTAACATTATAAATTTCATTCTCTTTAAAATCACCTTATGAATATTAATTTAATGTTATAAATTATTTATAATTAATATATCATCTAATTAACAATTTCACTTTTAATTTTTGAAAGTTTGATAACTTTTTAAATTTCTCAAATAAAGGAGTCATGTCAATTCCTCCCTTATTCTCTATTTTTGCCGACCACCATAACCATGAACTATAAAAAAACCCTTATTCAAAGTTATAGTTGTTAAAACATAAACTCATGTATCAAGTACAAGACCATAATGAATTGTGAATGGAAGGGTTAAAAGAAATAGATGACAGGGATTATACATTAGAACCATTAATAACACCTTTTTCATTTCCTACTAGGCAACTTGTTTAGTTCACAACTTTTGCAGCCTTTTTATTTGATACAACAACCAATTGCAACAGATAATAATGAATTCAAAAGAACACAAATGGTTCAAAGCTAAATATGACACTAGCATTGTAAACAAGAATATCTTACCACATCATAACCTATAAATAAAATTAAAGAATAGATATGCTTCAAAACATAACTTAGCACTAAAAGTTATAATAGGAATTCCTTGCCACATCAACTTAAAACAAGTTGATTTTGCCAAAAAAAAAAAAAACAAAAACAAAAACAAAAATAACATGATCAATTGAGAATCGAACAGATAATAATGTATAACAAATTCAAAAGAACACATATGGTTCAAAACTAAACATAACACTAGTATTGTAAACAAGAATATCTTACCACATCATAACCTAAAAATAAAATTGAAGAATAGATATGCTTCAAAACATAACTTAGCACTAAAAGTTGTAATAGGAATTCATTGCCACATTGACTTAAAACAAGTTGATTTTGCCAAAAAAAAACAAAAATAACATGCACCAATTGGGAATTGAACCCGGGTTTGTACCGTGGCAGGGTACTATTCTACTACTAGACCACTGGTGCTTGACCATATTAAAAAGTAATAGGATACTGACCCATTAAAACATTTTACCCAACTAACATAACATCTAACAATTACATACATAATCATTTATTTATGAAGCATTGCAATGACACCAATAGAGAAAGTGTACAAGTAGAAAAATCTACCTTATCTTTGGCAAGAGGTAAAAAGAGGAGAAGGGTTTCAAAAAACTCAATACTGGCCACCCTTATGATGAACTCCAAAAAATCCCCTATTCAAGGTCATAATAGTTGAAACATAAACCCATGTATCAAGTACAACATTAATATGACCACAATGAATGGAGAATTGAAGGGTTAGAAAAAACAACAGTGATTATATATTAGAACCTTCAATAGCACATCTTTCATTTCTTATCATGCAGCTTGTTTGATTTACAACTTTAGTAGCCTTTTTTTTTATCTAATTCAACAACCAATTGCAATAGATAATAATGTATAATGAAATCAAAAGAACACAAATGGTCAAAACTAAACATAGCACTAGCATTATAAGCAGGAATATTGTACCACATCATAACCTATAAATAAAATTAAAGAACATAAATGCTTCAAAACTAAACTCAACATTAAAAGTTGTAACATGAACTCTTTACCACATTGACTCAAAAAAAGGTGATTTTGCTAAAAAGACATAAATAACAATGCACCAACTAAGAATCAAACCCGAGTTTGCATCATGGTAGGGTACTATTCTACCACTAGACCACTAGTACTTAACCATTCTAAACAACAATAAATTACCAACCCAATGAAAAATTTTATCTAATTAACATAACATCTAGCGGTTACATAAATAATCATTTACTCATGATGCATGGCAATAACACCAATAGAGAAAATGTACAAGCAAAATAATCTAACTTATCTTTTGTTAAAGGTGAAAAGATGAGAAGGGTTTCAAAAGGCTCGGTGGCGATCACCCTTACCATGAACTCTATAAAATCCCTATTCAAGGTTATAATCAATGAAACATAAACTCATGTATTAAGTACAACATTAATATAACCATAATGAACCGAGCATGGAGGTTTAAAAGAAAGAGATGACAATGATTATACATTAGAACCTTCAATAGCACCTCTTTCATTTCTTACTAGGCAGCTTGTTGGATTCACAACTCTTACAACCTTTTTATCTATTATGGCAATCAAATGAAATAAATAATAATGTATAATGAAATCAAAAGAACACAAATAGTTCAAAACTAAACATAATAGTAACACGTTCTAAACAAGAATATTTTATCACATCATAACCTTTAAATAAAATTAAAGAACACAAATGCTTTAAAATCAAACTCAGCACTAAAAGTTGTAATAGGAATTCATTGCCACATTGACTCAAAACATGGTGATTTTGCCAAAAAAATAAATAACAATGCACCAGCCAGGAATCGAACGCGGGTCTATATCGTGGTAGGGACTATTATACTATTAGACCATTAATGCTTATCAATCCTAAACAACAATAAGATACCAACTCATTAAACATTTTATTTGATTAACATAACATTTAACAATTACATACATAATCATTTATTCATAAAGCATTGCCATAACACCAATAGAGAAAATGTATAAGCAGAAAAATCTACCTTATCTTTGAAAAGAGGTGAAAAGATAAGGGTTTCAAAAGGCTCAATGCAAACCATCCTTACCATGAACTCTAAAAAATCCCCTACTCAGGGTCATAATCGTTAGAATATAAACCCATGTATCAAGTACAACATTAATATGACCATAATGAACCAATAATGGAATGGTTAAAAGAAAAAGATGACGATGATTATATATTAGAACCTTCAATAATACATCTTACATTTCTTACTAAGAAGCTTGTTTGATTCACAACTTTTGCAGCCTTTTTATCTTATATAACAACCACATGCAAGATATAATAATGTATAATGAAACCAAAAGAACACAAATGGTTCAAAGCTAAACATAACACTAGCATTGTAAATAAGAATATCTTGCCACCTCATAACCTATAACTAAAATTTAAGAACACAAATGCTTCAAGACAACTCACCACTAAAAGTTATAGTAATAATGCCTTGCCACATTGACTCAAAATAAGGTAATTTTGCCCCAAAAAAATAAATAAGTAGCAATGCATCGACCAAGAATTGAAGTCAGGTCTATATTGTGGTAGGTACCATTCTACTACTAGACCATTGGTGCTTACCATCCTGAACAATAATAAGATGTCAATCCATTAAAACATTTTATCTTCCAATTAACATAACATCCAACAATTACATGCATAATCATTTACTCATGAAGCATTACAATAACACCAATAGAAAAATGAGACAAGCAAAAGAATCTACCTTATCTATGGCAAAAAGAAAGGGGGCCCCTTTTTCTCCGGAAGAACGGGCTGCATGGGCATGGCAGAGGCCATGCTGGTGGTGAGGAAAACCATACTTGCCAATGCATGAATAGGAAGGTGGGTGATGGCTAGCTGGGGGGGAAAACAGAGAAGGAAGATAGAAAGAGGGGAGGTTTTTTTTTCTGAGGGGACTACGAGTTACAGATGATGAGGACAACAGGAGAGAAACGAGGTGGGGAGGGGGAATTTTTTTTCAGCTGGCTAGAGGAGACCTTGAAAGCTATTGGAGGAAAAACACAGGTATCATTTTTGCAAGCTATGGATTTTCTTGTGTTCAGGGTACTTTATGATGTCTTATGGGTATTATGAAATGCTATTTTTTATGCTTGAATGTGCTTCTCTTTTTTTGGGGATTCTCACATATTTTTTATGGAATCTAAGCCTGCTTATACTCACTCGAAACTTGATTTCCAACATGTTCATGGTCTCTATTTTGGTGTTTTATATGAGATGTTGGCATTCACGTATTGATTTCTATTTAGGAACTTAAAATAGAACAATAGATGACATGGATGTTTCAACCAATGTAGTTGTTATAAGTTTCTCCATGCATGCCACCACCCTTCCAGCTCTCCACTCTTCCCCCCCCCCATACCCGCGTCATGCCTATCCCCATTAGGACCCCGAAGTCACTCACCTACATGTGTAGGAATCATGCATGCATAGAGCCATGGACGGTAGCAGCAGGCTGCCACCAGCTTGTTGTGGATGGTGGAGGCGGTGCTCGGTGCCGCGTGATGGTGTGCAACTTCAGAAGGTGTCACGAAGTGAAGGAAATGGTGTGAACGAAGTTGTGGCAGCAAGGGAACAGTCGGCTGTAGTAGGCCGCAAGGGTGTCCGCATGAAAAAAAAGATGTGGAACGAATGAGAAATAGAGGGGGAAGTGGCTGCCAAGAAGCTGGCTAGTGAAGATGATGATGCCCAAGTGGAAATGGCTTTGGGCTTAAGTTTGGGAGCCCAACCCAAGCTTGTTGATGGGGGTAGAATCTTCTCAAGTAATTGGGCTTGCCCTTGGTGGAAATAGATTTGGGCTTAAGTTGAAGCACCCAGCCCAAGTTGATGCTGAGGGATGGGGCCTTGGGCTTGCCCATGGCACGGGTTTGGGCTTAAGTTTGGAGCCCAGCCCAAGCTTGTTGATGGGGGGGGGGGGGGGGGGCTCATGGCTCCTCAAGCTAGCCACTCTTATGGCCTAAGCCCATGTTGAGCTAGCCCATTTGGTTGCCTCAATTCCAAAAAGAAAATAAATCTCTCTATACCTCAAATCTTTCAAAAATCTCATGGCTTAATTTAATTTTTCAATAATTAGCTCAAATATCATTTTCATCCATTAGAATTATTTATCCTGTATTATTTAACTATTTAAAGTCTAAATCTTTCAAAAATCCCATGGCTTAATTTAATTTTTCAATAATTAGCTCAAATATCATTTTCATCCATTAGAATTATTTATCCCGTATTATCTAACTATTTAAAGTCTAAATCTTTCAAAAATCCCATGGCTTAATTTAATTTTTCAATAATTAGCTCAAATATGATTTTCATCCATTAGAATTATTTTATCCCATATTATCTAACTATATAAAGTCTAAATCTTTCAAAGAAATCACATATCATAATTTAACTTTTCAATAATTAGTTCAAATATCATTTTTCATCCATTAGAATTATTTATCCCATATTATCTAACTATTTAAAGTCTAAATCTTTCAAAAATCCCATGGCTTAATTTAATTTTTCAATAATTAGCTCAAATATGATTTTCATCCATTAGAATTATTTTATCCCATATTATCTAACTATATAAAGTCTAAATCTTTCAAAGAAATCACATATCATAATTTAACTTTTCAATAATTAGTTCAAATATCATTTTCATCCATTAGAATTATTTATCTCATATTATCTAGCTATTTAAAATCTAAATCTTTCAAATGAATCATATGCCTTAATTTAATTCTTCAATAATTAGTTCACATCTCATTTTCATCCGTTAGAATTATTTATCTCATATGCTCTTCTAGTTATTTAAAGTCTAACCCTCTCAAAAATCTCATGTCTTAATTTAATTTCTCTATAATTCGTTTAAATCTTATTTACATCAATTAGAATTATTATCACATACTTATCTAGTTATTTAAAGTCCGATCTATAAAAAAAAATCTCATGTCCTAATTTAATTTTTCAATCCTAGAAATTCCATTCTTCGTCTAAATTTTATTTTTGTTAATTAGAATTCTTATTTCATATCTATTTATTTATATAAGGCCCAATTCTTCAAAAATCCAACTTCTGAATTAAATTTTCACTCCCAAAAATTCTACTATTCATCTTTATTCGCCTAAATATTATTCTCGTTAATTAGTGTTATAATCTCATACTTACCTATCTATTTAAAGTCTAATCTTTCAAAAATCCGACGTTCCAATTTAATCTTCAGACTCGAAAATCCTACTGCACATTTTTATTTATTAAAACATCATTTTTGCTAATCGCTATTTCCACGTTTATTTGCTTCTTTCTTCTAAAAAATCTAATAATTAAAGTTCAATTATTCAAAAATCCGACTTTCAAACTTAATTTTCAATCTCAAGTCTCACTATTCACTTTCATCCGTCCAAATACCGTTTTTGATTAATTAGTAACATTATTCCATATTTATCTGTTTGTTTCTTTTAAACATCTCAGTATTTCAAATTCAATTTTTAATCTCACAAATCTCACTATTCACTTTCATCCGTCCAAAATATCGTTTTTGATTAATTAGTAACATTATTCTATATTTATCTGTTTGTTTCTTTTAAACATCTCAATATTTCAAATTCAATTTTTAATCTCACAAATCTCACTATTCACCTTCATCCGTCCAAAATATCGTTTTTGATTAATTAGTAACATTATTCCATATTTATTTATTTGTTTCATTTAAAAATCTCAATATTTCAAATTTAATTTTTAATCTCACAGATCTTACTATTCACTTTCATCCGTTCCAATATCGTTTTGATTAATTAGCAGCATTATTCCATACTTATCTATTTACTTCTTTTAAAAATCTCAATCTATCTAGTCTAATCCTTCAAAATTCCCAAGTTTTAATTTAATTCTTCAAATACTTGTTTAAATCTTATTTACATAAACCGAATCATTATCCCGTATTTATTAGTTATTTCAAAGTCTAATCCATCAAAAAATCTCATGTCTTAATTTAATTATTCAAATATTCATTTAAATCTTATTTTCATCACTTAGAATTACAACCCCGTATTTATTTAGTTATTTAAAGTCCAATCTTTCAAAAATCTCAATTTAACTTTCAACCTTAGACATTCTATTATTCGCCTAAATGTTATTTTCGTTAACTAGAATTCTTATCCCCTATCATTTTATTCATTTAAGGTCCAACTCTTCAAAAATTCAACGTCCTAACTTAATTTTCAATCTTAAAATTCCACTACTCATTTTCTATTCGTTTAAAATATTGTTTATGTTAGGTAGCATTATTATTCCATATTATCTGTTTATTCTAATCGTTAAAGTTTAATTCATCAGAATCCGACTTCCAAATCTAATTTCCAATCTCAAAAACTCCACCGTCCATATATCGCCGTTTAGTGATTATTCTCATTATTAATGTTATCTCATCCACTTACTTATTCAGTTATTCATATACCAAAGATCTCATCTCTAAATAAATTCTTAAGTTTTCAATCTCTAAATTCACATCTTCAAATCCCTAAAATTCCATCTTTCGTAATTATTTACCTAAACTTTATTATTTCACCATCATTATTTCATTCCTTTATTTATTCACTCATCCACTTATCCCCTCATTTAAAATCCCGAACTCTCAAATCATTTTCAAGTTTCCAACCTCGTTCAAATTTAATTTCTAAAAATTCTCATTCTCACATTTAATTCCTAAAAGTCTGATCCTCAAATAAACTCTAAAATCCCAATTTTCTTTAAATAACCTTCGAGACTCCAATTTTTCAAATGAATTTCAAAAATCCGATTTACTCTCAAATAGCTTTAATTCCATTCTGGTCTTCAAACAATCTTTTGCTCCTCTTGATTTTAATAAGCATGAACGAATTTTCCGTAATTCCGAATAATGGAATTTATGGGATTAATTCATGTAAAATTAACGGGCTTTGGTGGGGGCCCCACATATGTGACTGATAGATTGATTGATTGATAGATCGATTTGATTATGATACATGATTGATTTATCCTGCTCTCTGACATGCATGCTAGGAATTATTCCTAAATTGTGCACTAACCCCTCTATTGATAGCGCATGGTGGCTCGTTGCCCAGGTATGTACTCATTTTCCCTCTAATCGTTGTCTATGCATGTCTCGTTTCTTATATGTACATGATCATTCAAGATATTCATTGATTTATTCATCAATTATCACGTCAGCTTCATTTTATTAGTAGAGACCTGACCTTAGGGACTTAGAGGGGTGGTATGGTCTTTACTGTACCTTCTCGATAAGTAACCTGACCCCTGAGCCCGATCCGGTTTTTTGTAGATCACCTTTTTCCAAAATAAGGAGTCGCACTTAGCGTTTTCTTTCTTATTTTGTTTACCCTTTTAAAAACAAAACAAAAATAAGTGGCGACTCCAAGTCATTTTCTTAATCAATAAAAATCATTTTTCAAATTAAAATCGAGCTCGCCATCGAGTGGGAAACGCATGAGCCGAAATGTGGGGTCCACAATATCACATTTAGGACAAAAATTTATCATTTTACACTTAATTTATAGTTCTAAAATTTAATTTATTTATTTTTTTATTCTTTCAAATTTCCTTTTAATAGTCATTGTGACTAAAATTAAAGTAAGAATATATATCATTATAATGAGTTAAAAGATTAATTTATATTTAAATCAAAGATAATCTAAATGAAAGACTAAGGGAGAATTTATATTGTATTCATATTATATTTTAGTATATTTATCATGCACTTTAAATATAAGAAATTACTATTGTTATGACATTTGTAGAGATACTCTACCTAAGTCAAATATTAACAAAAAGAAAAAAGAAAAAACTTTCTTTTATTTAAATATATTATCAAATATTATTATTATTATTATTATTTGTCTTTTTAAGAAATTTAGCATATTAAAAATAGACAAAGAAAACTTTCTTTAAACAAATTGTTATATTGAATGATTTTGTCAAAATTTTCAATTATTTCCTTTCAAAATTTTAGCTATATTAGAAGAAAGATAGAAAAAACTTTCTTTATTAAATTATTTTATAGAGAGATTTAATAGTTTTTCAATAGCAAAGTTGTTTACTTCTTTCATTATTATTATTATCGTTGTTATTATTATTTTATCTCCTTCATATCTCTTACCTGTTCAAGGCAATACATAGGTTCTCTTTGAAGTATTATGTTGAAAGAACAATAAGGTATTTAAATTAGTTTACTTTAGTTTTTTTTCTTATGATGAAAAATTTTATACTTGTTACTTAAAAAAAATACAATTTTTTTTTAAAAAGATTTGATGGTTTTGAGTTTTTTTTTTTAAATATATAAATGAATAACAATTAATATTAATTACACTTTATTTTTCTTAAATTTTAATGTTATAATACATTAAAATTAATCTTTTACTTCAAATATATTAATTTTATATAATCATGAATAAATATTTATGCAGTATTTTTTGTACTTGTAATTTGATTGTTCTTTATTCCTTTTCTTGCAACGTAGAGACATGTGGATATTAAGCAAGTGAAAATGTATTTTTTTTTTCCAGTTGTAATCCCTCTAAACAATTCAACATAGTGATGCATAAACAATTATTTAAGTGGATTATATGAGTTGATTGTGAAAATGTAAATTTTTTAATTATTTTTTTTTTGGTGAAATTTTATATTCTCATTCATCTATAATAAAATTCTTCAAAAGTGTTATATATATATATATATATACACACAAAATTTTTACTGATAACAAATAATTATGGTTAGATTCATTTAATGACATTGTAAAGCTAAATACACATTATTGATGATAACATATTTTAATAAGAAAAAGGACATATTACTAATGATACATAATTGCGGTTAAAAATACATCTTTAATAACAATATAAAATTGTAGCAAAAAATGTAGATTTATTACCATATACAATTTCTAATAACACATATATAGTGGTGATAAATAATTGTCATTAAAACATTTTTTTTAATTGCAATATAAACTTGCCACTAAAAACATAATTTTAGTGATAAAATATTATTGTGGCTAAAAGTTCGCATTAATGAAAATAAATAATTGTTACTAAATTTTATTATTTAGTGGCAACTTTATACTTTTTTGTGAATTATAATTTGAAATAGTGGTCATAATTATTGTCATTAAAAACAAAATTTTACCGATAAAAAATATATTATGGCTAAAGTTATAATAATTAGTGGCAATATTTTAAAATGGTGGCTACAACATTTAGTGATAGTACTTATAGCAATAGACTTGTGGCAACCAAAATATTGTCACTAAATCTTTTAGTGACAATTTTTAAACTATTAGCTGCAATTTTAGTCATGCCTAAAAAGCTTAATTTCTTGTAGTGTTTATAGGTTCCCCCTATCGGACTTAAGTGACTTAAGCCAATCAAGGCTTGGATCACTTAATCTAGTCAAAATGAGTCCTAATTGATTAATTAATCACATAGAGTCATCTAACTAATCAATTAGCCCAATCTAGGGACCTTGTTCACTATCCCTTATACAACCTTACATAATTTCCAAAACACCTTTTTTCACAAGAGTAAATCTAGAATCAATCAAACTCTCATAAACTATATTATCATGGGATATGAGTTCAAAGTGAGGACTATTGGGATCCATAAGAGTACTGACTTCCTCATAATCCAATTTTGAAGTTGATTTAACATTTCACTAAAAAGAGTCAACTACACTCTAGTATCCTATGTAAATAACAATTAGATGAAATTCGTATTCATGACCTACTATTCATTGCATGTAGACTTCCCAGGAATCAATGTTTGTAATCTAACAAAGTAGTATTATCACCTATCAAGATTATCTTTCCAATCCTTGAGTTACAGATCCCACTTATTATGTAATTAATTATCAATGTTTGGATGATTTTATGGTTCTTGACAATGATAATTATGTGTTGTCAAATACTTCTAATAGTTATTATTTGTTGATGACTACTTCTAGAAATACATATGATAATGGTAATCATATGGCATGTTAGACTTGGGCATATTGGGCAAGAAAGAATTAATAGACTAGTTAAAGAATATCTTCTAAGCCAATTCACTAAAATTGATATATCAACATGTGAATATTGTTTAGTTGGTAAAACAATAAGAAAACCATTCGAAAAAGGAACTAGAGTGGAAACAACATTACAGTTAATTCATTTTGGCATTTGTGGTCTTATGAGTGTTAGAACAAGGCATCACACCTTGGACTTTATCACATTGTAGTTATCCCATATCTTTATAGGACATATTGGACAAACGATTAATTTGAAACTAAAAGGCATGAACTCAAAATGAGGATTTTTTTAGGTTACGTTGATAAAAATGTGTTCATAGTTGATTAATTATATTGTTTTGTAGCTGAAATAATTCTGAATACATTTATAATATTGTATAATATACGGCTTCAAGGGATTAAGTATATACAATGATTCAATCTTAATGAGTGGTTACTAGTTGGAGTCTTCATGAGTAACTTTCTTGTTGCAACCTTGATGAAGTTAGGATGATGCTAGCTTTTATCCCATTGAGTGTCATGGCAATCTAATGAAGCAATAATAAAGGATGAAGTCAACAAATTTCTTAAACACTTTATCTTGTAAACTTATTTTTACACTAGGCAATTGGGATTCGTTTTAGAGGGTATTATGTAAACATGCATTATTTACAAAATATGAATAAAAAGAGAACCCAAAAAAGTCATTTTCACTGTAAGTGCATTTTAGAGAAAATAATTCTCATTTCATGTTCTAGAATAATATCTACCTCACATTACTTAAAAATGTCCTTACATGTGTTTTAGTTGTAAAATAGCATTGTTTTGGTTTTAAAGTAGTACTGTTTTGAGCTTAAAGCACATTTGTTAGTTGAATGATGCATCATCCTCATGTGGATTGGGTTGGTATGGATGACAACCCATATACACATATAAGAACATTTCTAGGTAATGTGAGGTACAAACTATTTCAATGCATGAAATGAGAATTATTTTCTTCAAAATGCACTCCCCATGAAAATGACTTTTTTGGGTTTTCTTTTCACCAATATCTTGTAAATACTGTATGTTTATATAATTCCCCCTTCATTTTTTATGCTATGATAAGGTAATATACTTTCATTTTTTAAGTGTACGATAATATAAAATTAATAGTTAAAGATTAAGTTTCAAACATGAATTGATTAATAGTCTGGATGTAAGCTACCTCTTAAAGTACTAAAATCTTATTTGAGTTTTTAATTAATGACGTTTAGATAAAAAATTATGAAGTTAGATTTATCTACATCTTGAAAAAAAGAAATTTATGCTCAATGTTATAAATGGGTTTTTCTACACTAAAATTTAAAATTATCATGTTAACTCATGTATAATAAATAAATAAATTTTAAAATATTAACTCATACATAATATTAATAACGCAAAAAATAGTTTTCGTACTAAAAAATAAAAGTTAAAAATTATTCCAAAAAAGTTCAAAAATGTGGATGTTTTACTGAAAGGGAAGAAATAATAATTGAAAATAATGTTTTATTTGGTAATTATTTTTTAAAACAATTTTGAAAAATAGTTTTTAGAACAAATTCATAAACTATTTTATAATGTTTTGTAAAACAAATGCCTGTTTAAGAACTTAAAATATTTTTAACCTATTTTCTACATATTTAAATATCTCTTAAAAATAACTCTTATAAGTAGTATTTTATTTTTAATCATTTTTCATATTTGTATAATTAATTTTTGAAAAAATATTCAAAAAATAAATAAATAAAACAACTAAAACAACATATTCTTTAAAAACATCATTTTTTTTTAAGAACAAAAATTGTTTTATATTTTTTAATTGTCAAACAAATTTTTTTTTTTTTTTTTTCTGTTTTGGAGAATAAAAAACCATTTTTGAAAATTGTTACCAAACAAGCCCTAACTCTTGATTATTTATTTTTTTATTTTTAAATAGCATATAATTTTTATACTCATCACATTTGAAAACATTTTTTGAAAAAAAAATATTGATGTTTAATGAAGGTAAATAAATATTCATGAAGTGTAGGTTAAATTTGCAAAATGGAGATTAGTTTGTACTCTTAGCCCAAATATTTAAAAATGATAATAAGTATATCAATATCATTATTAAGGAATTACTCATTTTCTATTAGGTTTTAATGGCTTTGGTCATCTATTTTTCATGTTATAAAATTAAGGCCACAATATGGATGGATTGAACCTGATCCAACTCAACCTAAACTTTAAGTTATGAAAACTTAATCATGAATTGAGAAAATTTAACCTAACCTTGGGTTGGGCTTGGATTGAGTCATTAAGGCTTTATCAACCCAAGTTCGAGCCAAAATCTCACTTTATTATTATCAATTTATATATGTTTTAAGATATAATGATAATTTTTTATGTAAAATATATATATATATATATATATATATATATATATATATATATATATATATATATATATATATATATATATATATATATATATATATATATATAGTCTGATCCTGCTAATCCAGTCAAGGCCACCCAACACCCAGTCATTTCAGGGTCCCAGACCTTTAAGCAAGTTACTAAGGCTAATCCCTCTCAAAAGGAATTAGTATCAAGCTCCTCTTTTTCAAACAAGCAAATTGTGGTGGCTGCCAACCCCACACCTCTTTCAACAAAATCAAGATATTGGCAAAATGATTTAAATCAAGCTCTTTTGGTTATTGAAAGAGAATTTTTCTCTGAAAACCCCAGAGAGATTGCTGCAAAAGCTTTTAAAGAAAATTTTCATTATCCCTCTGGTGATATTTTAAAAACAAGAGAGTTTTATGAGGCAGTCCTTACAGAAACTGGTTCTGTTAAGATTAAGCATCATGCTGACAAATTCAGCAATATAGGTTTGGCATTCTCCACCTGCCATATCTATAAGATTCTTACTGTTAAGCAATGGGGTGGAAATCCCAATCTTTCAAGGGAATTTTCTGAACCATCTAAGCCAAGGTTTTTTAATTATTGGGATTATCAGAAAGCATGGTTTAATGCTTTTCTGATCCAGAATAGGGACTTCCATCATTCATGGATGTTCTATTTTCCATCTAAGAATCAGCTTTCCTCTTTCCCATTCTGGTTCTACAGTTGGTGGACTTATTATGGTCCAACTATTAAGATTTTTCCTAAGCCCATCCTGGATGGCTTTTAGCTATTCAGAAGTTCTTTTGATGTCCCTAGAGAACTTTCAGCTTTTCCCCCTTCACTATTCTTTTTCAGCATTTTTGGCCTTACTTGGATAGTCCAGTGGGACTATATTATCATTACGGATGAATCAGCAGCCTTTCCATCTCTGGGAAGGACTTTTAAAACTAAATGGTGGGATGCCTTGAAAAATGATGCATCTATTGATGCAGTCAAGCAGTATTTCCTCAAGAACCCCACACAAGTCTCAGCCAGTGATGATATGTCTCAGTTTCTCCTCAAAAAGCAACAGTTACAAGCCTTGCTCGCAGCAGCTAAGACCCCTCAAGATTTCCAGAAAATCCTTGAAGAAGGAAGCTCAAGCTTCTCCCAAGAGAATTCCTATGCAGAGTCTGATGATTCAACAAGCTACCTTCCAGACAACGGTGATGACTGTGAAGGAATCCTTCCTCCAATAAGAAGATCTAAGTAATCATCAGCCTTATGTCTTCCATCAAGAATATTTCAAGCTCTGCAGTTTCTGCATCAAAAGCAGCAAGCATGTGTTCACACAGTTTAAAGATGCATTTCAGCCGAAAGCACGTTTCCGGTTCAAGAGTCAAAAGTTCTACTGTTCACTGTTCACTATTCAAGCACTATTCAAGGACGGTCTGTTCACTATTCAAGCACTATTCAAGGTCGGTCTACTGTTCATGGTTACTGTTCAAGATTCCCTTTTTGCCTATTTAAGGAGGCTCGGGTCTCATTTGTAGACACACTATATATATATATATATATATATATATATATATAACAATAATGATAGTTTTATTTTACCTTTAATTTTATGACATTTAATATATGAAAAAAAAAGAAAAATAGAAATTAAATATAAAGAAAAAATTGATCAATTTCTATAATAATTAAAAATATGATATTAAATTAATTTATGCTAAAATTAAAATCTTTTATTATATATAAATATGTTATTAATATCATCCTTATTATAAGTTTTATATTATCTTCATTTATAAGTTCATCTTCCATTTATAAATACATAACTCCATAAAATTAAATATTTTTGTAAGTCTTGTATTGTTAAGTTCTTTTTCTAACGGGTGTTCAATAAATTAACTTAATAACTTAAAGTGATTTAATAACTTAATTTAAGTCATTAAATAAATTAAGTATGTTATTTTAATTAACTTAATTGTGTGACTTAAAGTAAAAAATAAATTTAAGTAACAAGTAAAAACAATTAGCTTGTTTTTAAATTCATATCTTCATTTTACTTTTTAAACCTTATTTGTCTTAATTATCTTCACGATTTCATTTACTATTCCTTGATCTCCACTATTATTCAACCTTCTTTGTCCTACTTATAATTTATGAGCATAAAAATATTAATTTGATAATTTAGAATACGTTTTAAGTTAATTTTATTGAATAACACTAAAATTTAAATAAGAATTAAATAATAAATTTTAACTCAATAATTTAAATATAATTTAACATAAACTCAACTTAAATCATTAAATAAACCCTAGACTTAAAAAAGAAATTTAAACTTATACAAATGGATTCAAACATCCCATAAAATAGGAAAAGTTCTAGTGAGCTATACAAGTTCGAAGCATCAAACCATTTAATAAAAAATACTGACATGGAACCGACTCTCTGGTTTGAAACAACAATTGTTTCCATTATTAAAACATTTTTCTATTACTCTGTTGTTATGTCAACGGTGTCTCTTTCCGCTAGAGCTGCAAAATATAAGATGAACCCAATTGATTTTCTGCTGACAAAGTCTCCATCTTAGGGTTTAACCCCTTCTTCAATTGCTTTATAAATGTAGTTTATTGCTTGAGTACTTGGAATGACCACTTCCATTGAGCATGTTTATGTCAATCTTTTAGTGGTTCCTTCCCTCAGTCCCTTTCTTTAATGGTCACAAAATGGCAACAACCTTAAGCAACTTGGAATATTTAAGAAACAGAATTGTTGTTGCCAGAAGAAAGCATAATTAAACCTACATGTTGCTTGATAAAGAAAGTAATCCTGTACACAATTGGGGAGCCAGAGAATGCTTATGAGCTATATAATGCAAGAACTTGGAAGTTTGATTCGTGAAAGTAATGTCTCAGCCACTTATGGGGGGATGTATGGGTTGACCTGCTTTGCTTTTCATTTTATTGGTGTTCATTGCTGGTGTAATTTCTGAATGGCTGCAAGCTTTTCTCTTATATTGCTTCTGGTTTTCCTTGCTCTATGGCCTAATTCTTTTCTTTTTGTGATCTATCATGGGTTCTTGCTTTGTTCTATAGTCCTTGTCCTTTTGTTGTTGAGGGGCGTTTGAACCAATATGCTGCCATTGCCATTTGCCAAAGTCATTCTGATCTTTTTGTATGTTTTTGTTCAACAAGAAGGGAGTTTGTCTGGATAAAGGTAAGCTCAAAGCCAGCACGTCTTCTGTGATTGCTTCTTCCACCAAAACATGATTGTTTGTCATCAAACTTTACTTCAATCCTTCTCTTCTTCAAATGTTGCTTTCTTTGATGTAGATATCGGTCCAATTGGCTGTCACTTTTTGACACTAGTCGAAGGATTATGCGTCTTTGTCTGCTTATCTGCAGAAACTCATGAACTTCACGCGAGGACTTTAGGAGAATCACTTTGAAAAAAAGGTCTCATCGGGGGAAATAAATGGACTGGCTCTTGATTAATGACCCTGCGATATCAGAAGAATAAAGGGATGGTTGCAACAAAGCTTTCAAGAATATAAATGACAATGTGAACGAAGATTTTGAGATAACGCAGGCCTTACATCAAGTGACCACTCTAGGCCTAATACGATGAAAATTCAGACCTTATGAATGGCAAAAAAGTTGTACATACCAAACCCACTAGTCCAAAATATCCGACTTTGTGACTCCATGAAAAGGATGATGTGATAAAGATATATACAAGGACAGCCTTTCATCACATCAATTCTGAATGGAGAAGTTCGCGAGATTTTGATTGATGCCCCATACACCCTTTGGCAAAAGGGACAACTTTTTTTTTTTCCTTTCTGGCTATAATTTCTTCCACCACCGACCCCCTTCTCTATTTTTCCATGTCAGGGTCCGTTAACTTCGGCTTCTAGACTTCTAGTGTTCTACCCTTTTTCATTTTTAAATTTCTGGCATTTTAAATGGACTTCATGTGAGGGTCTTGAAAGGCGGATGCTCTCGGGCTCTCATTTTTTCAAATATATCGTTTTATAATAACAAAATAAATTTCATGAGGATCTTAATATTCATATTTTTAACTGTCAAGAACAATATGTTCTTAAACATAGAGGATGACTCGAAAATAGTTATAAATTGTTATAATAAAAAGAGTAATATTTCTAGTTCTATCATATTATTAATGGATGATATTTGGAAGTTATTTCATGATCTAAATATTAATGATTGTTGTCATATTTATAGGAAAACAAATAGAATAATAGATTGTTTAATAAGAAATGTATTTTTGATTTAAAATCAATCATTTAGTGGTCAAATTTCTCCAAAAATGTTAGAAAATTTAATTTTTAAAGATTACTGTGATTCATATTTCAATAGTTTTGTTAATCAAATATGTTTTTGTGAGGATATTAATATTCATATTTTTATAATATTTATAAAAATTATGATTTTATTATAATACTATCATTCCTATTTTATTAAAAAGTATTTATCTTTATTTCATTTGTAATTATAAAATTATTTTTATTTTTAATAAAACTTGAATTAAATTAAATTTATATTATATAAATTAAATTTATAATCTTTAAAAAAAATAAAATCTATTTTTTTATTTTTAAAAATAACTCATCAAATAAGTTTTTGGTTTTTTTTTTAAAGTTATTTTAAAAATTAAAATACTTTTTATCAAATATGAATTGAAATCCCACTTACGTGAAGATTTCATTCTCGATTGAATAATTTTTTATTATATTTTCATCCTCACTTAAATTATCTAAACATGAGGATGAATAAGGAAAAAAAAGATATTCATTCTCAGTCTTTATTTCCACGTATCAAACATGGTCGGAGTGGAATAGAACCAAACAAAAAATAACTCGCATGATTCATATGAAAATTATCAAAGAATATTGTATTGAAAATTGATGTTTTTTTCTCTGAGAGTAATCCAAAAATAGGGAAGAAATATGATCCATGCAGTAAGGCATAAGCAGTGGAAGAAATCTCTGTCCTTGACCACATGTTTGTTATTGAACATCTTCCACAAGTTAGGTGCAGGCCATTGAATATGAATGACAATAGAGTTAGGCTGCTGTCCATTGCAGCATGCCAGCATTTCTCATATGAATGAATGACAACGGTAGTTTTACTACTGTGTTAGCATTAAGAAAGCAAAAAAGAGAAAAGAACACAGCAGAGACTCCTCTTTGACTTAGCACGTGTTCAAATAGATGGAGTAAGCAAGACTGTATTTTGATTCCTCCTCCTCATATATCATTTTTATTTTTATTTTTAACTTTTAGTATAAAACACATTTTTAATTGTTAATAATAAATATTTCATACCGATTATTTACATTTTTTTTTAAAATAAGAGAGTTTTGCATTCAGCACAAATTTTAAAATTTAAGAAGTAAAATTTATTTCACCCCTTCGTTTTGTAATTAAATCTTAAGATCATTACATTCGATGCAAGTCTTTAAAAAGTAAGATATTTTATTTAAAATTATTATTATTATTATTATTTTAAAATATAAAAATTGACACATGATTAATCAAAATTAATAATTAATAAATTAATTAAATTTTATTATGAGAAAACTTGAAAGATAGCCAAACAAAAAATCAAATAAAAATAATTTTTACCTTATTTTTCTTTATAACTTTTTTTTTACCATTCAAAATATTATTTGATAATATTTATTTTTCAACTGAATAAAAAAATCAAAATATTTTATTTTTTTATATATATAAAATATTGATATCAATTAATATAAATAAAATGGATTTATCATTAATAGTTGATATCAAGTTGTTATTTTTAATTGAATAGAAAAAATTAATATAATAATATTTTATGATATTTTTTTATTTTTTATTTATATTAAGATGAAATTAATATAAATAAATTACAAAAGTATGACTAAAAAAGTTGTTTTAATAATTCAAATAAAGTTGATTTTGCTTTCTAAGTACAATGTGAAATATGCGGTATGTTAAAATTCAGACTTACACATTAACCACGTTTGGTTTGATTCCTACGCTCCATGATTTCTTTCCACTTCTCATGCCCTATTTGGATTCTTTCTGGAAGAAGCCCCAAGTAGAAATACCTACTGCCTACTACTTGACTAAAATTTTGTACCCAAATTCTAACCATATCCGCATTAAATAAAGACAACTATGTTTTAGCGGCGTATAAAATGGATAATGGGCCTACGGTCCACAAAAGTTGTAAAATTCATCTCAAAGGCTAATATGCATTTATAATTGAATTAAAGAATATGATTTTCTCGTAATGTCAAAAGTATTTAAAGGCCATGAAAATGGTATAAAATGAATTTATAGTGTGTGATTGCGATGTATCATATGTCATTCATTTTATTTTGTTTTTTTTTTTTCTTTTAGGTTTCTCATTCTATTCATTTTTTAAAATAATAAAAATAAATTAATTAAACTCACTTATAAAATAAAATTTTGATTTGAAAAATTTATTTTAAATTATAACTTTAAATTATTTTTAATGATTTCAACATAATTTTTTATTGCATATAATAAGAATATATATTGTATCAAAATTCTAAAATATATGCAAAAAAATCTTTAAAAAAAAGCGGTTATTGCTCTCTTTCAAATATATGATAATTATATTTTAAAAATACGATTATTAATATTAAATTACTTTCAACAACGTTATTAAAATGTTATATTATTAATAATAAAATAAAATAGGAAAATAAAAATAAAACAAAAAATAAATTTAATTATAGAAAATATTTGTTTAAATTATAGAGATATAAAAAGTCTATAATATGTCACTGTGCTTTCCTTTTTCAATTTTCTTTTGATAAAAAAAGAAGTGGAAAAATATTAAAATATTTTTAGAAAAGAAATTAAAAATATGACATAAATGTGATACTTGAAAAACAAAAAAGGGAGAGTAAAAGAGCGAGAATGAAAAAAAAATGAAAAAACATATAAAAGTCAAATAATCAAAAGTATGGGACCCACAATCACGTTCAGTTTTGATCATTTCCTTCAAAAAAAAAATAATGAAAATAAAAAAATATATATAAAAGTCAAATAATGATAAGTGTGGAAAATATATAAAAGTCAAATAATAATAAGTATGAGACCCACGATCACATTCAATTTTGATAATTTCCTTCAAGAGTATTTTTATCTTTCATATTTCATATCCTGAACATTAATTATGCAAAAGATATGGACCTCAAAAAAATACTTTAACGAGGCCTAAATCATAATTATCCCAATTAAATATATGAGAGTATTTAAAGGTAAAATATTTTGACCATTCATTAGTGTTACACATGTGACCTACTATTATCGCAGCTAAAATAGGCAAGACGAGATTTTGGAAAAATGTAATGCCTTTTGAAAGAATCGGCGGTTTCAAAGTAAAATGCTTGAGGTCAACCAAACAATATTAATGTTGGTAACGGCCCAAATTTTCAAAATCAATATTAGCCTGCATTTTAGATCATATGCTAAAGCCAGCATTCACAGTGTTGATTTTATAAATAGGTGTTTAGTAAATCATCTTGATATCTTAATAACTTAATAATTTAATTTAAGTTATTAAATAAAAATATGTTTAGTGAAATAATTTAAAGTTAAAAACAACATATTATATATATATATATATATATATATATATATATATATATATATATATATATATATATTTTACATTGGGCTCTTTCATTAACCCGTATAAATATAAATATCAATTAGTCCACCATATTGTTTCTTATAAAAAAAAACTAAAGAGATGGCTCCATGTGCTCTGATATGCACTATTCATAGTGCTATGATACAAAATATTTTATTTGAAGATGGTGATGGTGCAAATATATTTCCGGTTTTTAATCAAATTTAAGTTGAAGAAACTTATTCAAAGTATAAGTAAAAATAATTAATTTATTTTTAAGTTTATATTTTTATTTTATCTTTTTATCCTTATTTGTTATAATTATCTCTATAATTTCTTTTACGCTACTTATAACTTATGAGGGTAAATATGTCAATTTGATGATATAGAATAAATTTTAAATTAATTTTATCAAACAACTCTAATACTTAAAGTAAAAATTAATTAATAAGTTTTAAGTCAATATCTTAAGTATAATTTAACTTAAAAAACAATTTAAGTAATAAATATTAAATTTTAGGAAAAATTATGTTTTGGACCTAAAAATTGATTTTTCCATTTAAGTCAAAGACCTAGTAGAAGTATACAAATTGAGAAGAAAAATATGAAACTTCAATATTTCTCAAAATAACCTTTGCTTTATGAAAAAAATACAAGCACAAAATTCAAGTTGAAAATCATATACATAAACTTTTTTTTTTAACAAGAGAAAATAAAAATAAAACTCTTCAAAATAAAAATTGAAAAATCGTTTTTCTTAAAAAAAGTAGAAAAAACATTTTTAGAATAAAATTGAAAAGGAAAAAAAAATATTTTTTTAATAAAATTGAATTTCCCTTTTTAATAAATTGAGTTTTTCTTTTAATAAATTATTATTTTTTAAATAAATATATATTTTTTTAGAATTTGAAATCACATTTTTTTTTTAATAAATTTGAACTTTTTTTCCCTTAATTTTTTATAATTAATTTAAAATATTGTTGGGATAAAACGTGGATTTTTCATGTCATTGTCACATGTGCAACCAACCACCTTTTAAAAAAAAATTATAATATGTCATCTTCATGGGTATTTTTGTTTCTTATAATTTCATATTTTTTTCTTCAATTATGCTATTTATACGGTTTGAAGGCCAATTCAAGGTCCAATTAGATCCAAAATATAATACTCCCTAAATTTTATCAATAACGGGGAAGAAACTTTTACTATATATTTTAACAATTATTTGGAAAGCCATATTATGCCAATAATATTTGTTTTTGGAAAATTATTATTTTCTTTTTTTTCTAAAAAACTCTAGAGAAGATTAGGATTTAGGGTGGGTAAAATATTTTGACCCAGTGCAGCTAAAAGAGGCAACAAGTGTGAAACCAAAATGCGCGTGTTTTATTTTTTTTCTTTGTACGAGAGTTGGAGGTGTCCGTGATAAATTATAATAATATAATATACAGTCAGCATCCCAAAATCAAATATCTGCCACGAGTGGTACCGGTAGATGGGGACCACCACCATCATATGCGCTCTGGGGGCTGTCTTTACCAGTTTACCTCCAAAATGGGTTCTCGGTGAAGTGCGAAGGCTATATAGCCTGATAGCCACCATCGGTGCTCCTGCAAATCGATACAAATCATAGGCTTCGTACTTATTTTGGAGAGTGGAGAGTGGAGATTCTCTACAGTCTCGGAATGCCTTGCGTCGATATCTCTACGAATGTGAACCTAGAAGGCGTCGACGCCGATCCAATCTTCTCCGACGTCACGAAAGCCGTGGCTTCAATCATTGGGAAGCCTGAAAACGTACTTTCTCCTTCTCTATCTCCATCTCTGCATTTAATTCTTTGATGAAAGTGTTTTTGATTGTTTGGAGACGTGGAAATGTTTGGATTCGTGAATTTTGGGTTTTAGTTGTTTGACTTTTTGGTTGGGTAGCGTTTTGGCTAAGATCGGGAAAATCCATGGATTTCGGATAACTCTGAATTGGCGCTATTTGAAAGTCTCGCCATGTCGTCTACTCTGATCTCTTTTGTCTGAGTCGTCGTCGTCGTTTCCAGGATCTTATCAACTTCTTTTGATCTTTCTCCACTTCTTGCAGATTTTTGCCCTCTGCTTTAGGTCTGAACACTGTTTCTTTGAATTTTGTGAATTTTGCGAAGTTGAAGGTTTCTTTTAAATCCCTTCGTTTGATCTTTTCGGTTGCAAAATTGTTGAATTTTACTTGTTTCTCCTTCGAATCATTTTTTTTTTTAATTTATTTAGTTGATTTATTGCTGAGCCTACTCGGTTCTTTTTCAGAGGTTAGGTTTGTTTTATGTAACGTTGGATGAGGTGGGAATTGTCTGTGAGACAGTAAAAATCTACACACATGCTACTGGAATAATGCATGCAAGTTGTTTGATTCTGAATATCCAGAGGTCAAAAATCATGGTGTCTTTGAAATTCAAAATCGTTTCCATCCCGGAAATTTAATTTTAATAGGAAATTTATCACATCAAAATTGGAACTTTTTGGAATCGATTGATGGATAAAACATCTTCCTTCTTTCTTTTTCTTATTGCTTCTTTTTCCTATAGATGGACAAATGAGCTGACAAGCCAGAAGTCTTTGGCAGTTTCACACCTACTTCAATTGTGAGCTGATAACTTTATTCATATATAATACATATTCACAAAGGGTGGATCCGCCACCCACGTGAATTACCCTTCTATCAAAGACCGTTTGACATTTTTCAATGTGTATATGTTTGAAACTAATAGAGCGGCAGCCTCACTGCTCCCAGTGCAATCCATTAGGTCCTTAGCCCAAATGATTGATCATCAGAATTTATTCTGGTAAAAAAACCCCAAAAATGGAAATCTGAAGTGGAGCTAGCGGGAAATTCCACCAGTGCATAGATCCCAACTGGGGCTTTGAAATTGACGTGTGCTCATTTCACTGTTGAGTTGACGGTGGAATGCGCCACAAAGACCCTCTCTTTTGAGAGGAAGAGGCCTGGAGAACTATTCGGAATCCGTGGACAGGAATACATTTGAGTATAGCAATAGTAAGCTTTAGTAGTACAATGATTGGAGCGCCGGACCCAAAGTGTGCAAGCAATGGTTGCCACTGGAAAGTGGAAACAGAAATTATAGACAAAGCGGCCCATTATTTTTCACCCTGTTTCTTTCACACTGTCGATTTTTAAATTAGGACCATTCACCTGTCGTATGATGCACCTGTCATGGCCTCCTTCATTAACCCTTTCCCGATCATTTCGGGTTTCAAAGTAAAGGATGATTATAGGTCTTGTCAAGTGAAATTGGATGTGATGTGTTGGACGGTCGCCTCCTACCTATTCAAAGCATGGCTTATTCCATACTTTGAATATCAATAGACTATCTTTTATATATATACATATCTTTTAATTAAGAATTCGATAAATATCGAATTGATATTTTAATTTTTTCCTTTAGTATAATATTAAAAATTATGTCATGAATAGGATATTAATCGACTTGACATAGAAACTATCTATGTATAGTACAGGTCTTAAATTAGTTCTTGGAAATATTAAACAAAAAAAAAAAGGGAAAATGTGAATCGTGCAGTACGAATAGGGTATTAAAATGTTTCGTCTCGTGGGTTCCAAGTTGGCATGTACAAGGCCCTATCTTGTCCTTTGGGATGCGTTAATGTCTGGCTTGTTAATTGAACTGCGTACCCGAAATTTGAAACAGAGGGAACTTAATGCGAGGACGCTTAATTGTTCGTTTCCAGAAGGCAGCCAAATAAAGTTGCATGAATTATTCAAAAGACCCATCCTTTTTTCCATACTACACTAAATCAGCAACTGATACCGTTGTCTCGTGCCCACTTCTCCACGTTTTTTCCCTCTCTCTGGTTGTGGGCTTGTTTTGACTCTCTCTTATGGAGTCCGTCTCCGTCTGCCGACCGACCTGACAAGTTTGATGGGGCGAACTACCGTTTCAAATGCCCTTTATTGCTTTGTTTCCGTCTTTCATTAATTGGAAAGTTAATGACACACCAAACTATCACATTAGGCGTTATAAGTTAGAACTAGCTACGTGGAATTGACAATCATAATGTTAAAGAGGCTTGGAGCCCAAGTCAGGATGTGGATCCAATTAGTGGCATTACGTCACTTCCATCAAATATGTGCACTTCTTTTTTTGAAGTGTTTGTTATCTGTCACTTTCACATGTCTCTTTTAAAATTTGTTTTCATATCTATAAATCTAATACATAATACCCATTTGTTGTTTTAAGTTTAATTTACGTGTAGTGTGCTTTATGTGCCTTGTCTCTTTTTTCTTTAGATTAAGCTTTATTGTATAATTTTTGACTGCATTTGTAAAAGTATAACTAGTAAAAGCAACTGATTGACAGTTGACTGACTTTGGAGTCGTATCTCTTGTTTATTTATTCATTCATTTATAAGATGAATCACTCAACCGTCCGAAGCTCTTTGTAAGTGGTCTCTAGAACTAAAAAAAATCTCATCCCCTTTTTCCGGATCTTATGGGTCTACTGTAATGTCGTATTTAAATTCAAAATTTAATGCTGGCTTGCAATGTGGACTTTTCTTTTCTATTTTAAAATGGTTAGGCATCCATCAATTCGTATAAGTCTAAATGAAAGTGACAGGCTTCTTTAATTCTTGTTTGTTGGGTGGGTTTTGGCTGCTTTTTTCACAGTATGTGATGGTCCTACTGAAGGGCTCGGTGGCCATATCCTTTGAAGGAAATAAAGAACCAGCTGCATTTGCTGAGATAATATCAATGGGTGGCATCAACTCTGAAGTGAAGAGGAAGCTGATTGCCACCATCGGCACAATTCTACAGACCAAGCTCTCCATTCCCCGGACACGATTCTTCCTCAAAGTTTATGATACCACCATGGCACATAAAATCGCCAAACTTTGACTTTTGCTTCATACTTTTCAGTGCTTTACAGCTTAGTTAGAATTATTGTCTTTCAAATCATATGTCCCATTTAAATACTGTGTGTGATGACGGTCCAAGGTGTGTTTCCTATGGGTCGGCTCTCATATAACTTTCAATATGAAGCCAACATCGAAATTCACTATTCCCCAAAGGAATTTTTCATTGGTGCTTTCCTTTATTATTATTATTGTTATTATTATTTTCTCTTAATAAAGAGTTATTACCTTTTGCAATTAATTCTGGGTGCGACAAAGAAATGGAGGAGCCACTCCGACAAGGAGGTTGAAAATTGGTTGTGGAACCCCATCAAGATATGTAATTCAATGAAAAATATAATTGGAAAGTCTAACGGTTATTTTTATTTCTTTAATTAGCTAAAAGGAAACCTCCCCCTATTTGTTGACATAAAATAAAATAAAAAAGGACAAAAAAATGAAATTTATTATAAAATTTGTTATTTAAGAATTCTTATGAACTGCAAGGCGGAGAGGCTGAGAATCGCTTCCATTCCCAATAGCATTTAAAAAAAGAAAGATACTATCCCATGTGCAACCCGATTCATAATTGGCGGGACCCATTTCAGACTGATGGCCTAACTTGAATACTGGTCATGGTTAGTGCCCACAATTTTGGGTTATGGGTCTTGGGTCTTTGGCAGCTAGTTCACATTGGCCCTTGTCCTGATTTGTCCCGAATTTTGCAATGACTAGTTTGGGTTGTCGTATTTGTGAGATGATATTAGTTCAGGCTGGAGCTTGGGTCTGGCCGTCTTTTGGCTGGATTGGATGGCCCCATAATTTGTTGTTTGTTTTCAGTGGAAAACAAACGAATAACCAAAGTGTGAGTAGAACTATATGGGCTTTCGTTATATGGTTTTAATTCACTGGGGTTGAATAGTCCCATACATTTGGGGTAGTTAGTTCCCTTGAATAAAAATTATGTAACCTTCAGTAGATTGGAGCATCGGAAAGCGATCATTTGTAAAAACTCAAATTTAAGAGTATATTTCAACATAAAGCTACATTAGCCAAACGAAAGATAATTTAAACCTCTAAGATTCAAGATTCGGCATTTGATGGAGTTGATTGTACAAGAATTCGAGTTGTTTTGAAGATTAATGAATGAGAGTTTAAGTAATATAAAAATGTGGATGTTGAAATTTTATCATGCTAGAATTTAAGAATAAATTAAATTTTAATAACTTAGGTAAATTAAGTCAAATTAAATTAAGCTTAGGTAATTTAATTTAAACCAATTTTAAAGTGAAGGAATTTGAATAGTCCCTCAAGAAAATAAATTCAAGTCAATTAAGTAACGGGAGTTTGATATTTTCTTAAATAAATTAATAATTATTAGAACTTCGTTCCAAAGAATTATTTTAATTTCTTAGGTGACTTATAGGAAATTATGCAACTCTCGCCTTTTAGAATTATTAAGTTCAAGCAAAGGTACTCTTTGAAAAATATTTCTTTTATGAACAGTAAAGTATAATATTCTTTTAAAAATTTTAGAAGGAAAATTTTTGTTAAATGTGTAAGGACCCTCTTCTGGCTAGTCACTTTTGTAAGTCCTACTATCATAGACATTTCAATAAGTTTCACTATGGTGACATTTTCTGTAAAAATAAAAAAAAATAAAATAAAAAAATCCGAAGTTATATTTTCAATAGGTGTGTTCACAAAAGAAGATATTTTAGACACATGTAAGTATGTCTTTTTTTTGTATGTTTAAAAGCGTGCCATACAAATTCCCTATTTCATTTCTAAAAATACGTATATTTGGTCTTTATTCGCCTTAGTGGGCTTTGAACTTACTCATTTTACTTGGATGTTTTAGTTTTGACAAAGGGTCACATGGGTAGGAGGGGGTTTTGAAAAATCCATTTAGTTCTTACTTCTTAGTCATGAGATTAGTTTAATGGGTGACATTTTATTATTAATAGTTTAATTTACCAATTACCACTACCAATTTAGATAAATTACCATATTTGGATTATGGATTTCATATGTAAGGATAATTTATAATTAAGATATTTTGTTGGCTTGATTACCATTTGAAACAAGTTTTGTAATTAACATATTGTTAATCATTTTAGCTTGTTGGGTCCCTTACATGTCGAGCCTTCGGTCTTTGCATGTGAAATGATAATAGTGCCTTAACCTTTGGTTTGGGTCATACACAAGTAAAGGATTGGTCCTAAACTTCTTTACATAGTTAAGTTTGGGTTAGATGATGTGCAATAACAATCTTTATTTATTTATTTGAAATTTCAATTCCTTTAATAATTAAATTATTTCATTTCAAATTTTGTGTATTCCTTCCATCACTAATCCTCTTATGCCTTGAGATGAATAGGTTCTTATAGCTTCCATGTGTGCTATTTCATCTTGTGGCAATCAAGCATCCAAAGATATTACACCTTTTAGAACAATTGAAAATATAAATGTTCCAACTAGCAACACTAAAGAAGTTTTGGCACCTTTCTCTACAGTTGAGGAAATGACTCAAGTTGCGGGTTATTGGGAGAGATTGATTAAGCACTAAATTTGCACCGCAAAAAGCTCAATCTCACGTTATTAAGGCTTAAGCTTGAACTATAAGAATCCAATCATAGGGTTTATCATTTTCTAGTGAGAGCACTTTTGAGTAGTTTAAGAAGTTAGGTCCTCTTTTCTTCAAAGGAGAGCTAGACCAAATAGTGACAAAGTCTTATATTTTTTATTTAGTGAAGTATTTTGATGTTTTGGGTTATTTTGAGACATAGAAGGTGATGTTCACCATCTTTATGTTAAGAGGAGAGGTAAAGCACCGGTGGAAAATGGAGAAAAGACTTTTAAGGAATCATGAACTTTAATTTGGGATTAATTTAAGGGAATCTTCTATAAGAAAGATTTTCCGAAGAGTGTTTGAAACCAAAAGGAGGTTGAGTTTACACATTTAGTACAAAGTGATATGATAATGGTTGAGTATGAGGCTATACTTTCTCAGCTCTTTGGTTTTACTTTAAATCTTATAGCTAATGAGGAGCATAAGTCATTTTGTTTATGAATGGTTTGAATTCACTTTTGAAGGATATACTTTCTTTTCATAAGCTAAAAACATACTCAGAAGTTGTAGACAATGGCCTCATATTGAAAGGAGTAGTAAGGAGTTCTAACAATATAGGGAATAACAATATAAGAGAAACAAATATGATAACAAGGTAGTCAAGATTAGAAAAGATCCAATTAGTTAGGGAATAAAAATAAGAAGCTAACTCAAAAGATGAACTAACATACACCTTGTTCTAAGTGTGTTAAGAGACATTGTGATACCACATGCTATAAAGAGATTACTACATGTCTCAGTTGTGGCTAACAAGGCCATTCAATTTAGGAATGTCCACTAAAAAAAATCTCAAACTTAGAAAATTGAAAGAGAGAAGTCTCATTATGATAGAACCCTCAAAAGCATGACATAATGATATTACAGTTTTACTTTCATCTATCCTTATTCCATATATTAAGAGTCAACTTGGGTACATTGTACTTGACTTGGGTACATTAGGAGTTGTACGAAAGATCCAAATTATGAGTTCTTTGTAAGTAGATAATTTGTTCATAGTCGGTTCGTGGATATAGATAATCCATTTGAGGTTGCAATGTATCACCTCCTAATTGAATGGATGACTGGTCTTGGCTAGTGGGATAGGGTTTTAATGGTAAGTGTACTTGTGGATACAATTACACATTAGACAAAACTTATAATAAATCATGATGTAAGGTTATCATATTGTCATGATTTCACCAAGTTACTATGATTTATTATCTCTTAACCTTGAGAGATTATTGAGTTTGTACCTAAATTAGTAGTGACTTTGATTTACAAGTAAAATAATAAAATAATCAATATTTTAAAAACTAGACTGGATTGATCGATCGGATTGTCGACCGACGAACTCTTTGGTTCAATTAGGTGTCGTGGACCATTTATGGGTTGGATCGTTATCGAACCAAATGAACCAGCTGATTTCTTATGAACCGGTTAACTATTGTTTTGACCAAAACAACATTAAGTTTACTTTTCATTTAGCCGAATTTATTTTAACAACTAAGCCCTCCAACCCAATCACCTTCAACTTGAACTGGTATTGTATAGGTAAGAGATTTATATTACACATGGAATTCATAACATTTCAATGTGAGATTGGTTATAATATAAGGAAAGACGATTTGCATAAGTAGGGACTCAAGTCGTGGACCCATGAGTGACAAAAACAAGTGCATGACCACTATGTTATACACTTCCTTTGTAAAATTATATGGTAAGGTTTTATATATTAATAATAGTTAATGATAAGTATGAAAATATTATAAATTAATTAATATAATAATTTAAAATTTTAAAAATAATAAAATACATAGATATGTACATAAAATTAAATATTATAATTTTTTTTCATATTAAATATATCTTCATATTTAAATATTACACATATTTTATTTAATAAAATTTAATATATTACACATTTATATTTTCTTTATTATTTAATTTAATATATCAAATATAAAAAATGAAATGTTATTTAAAATTTGAATTATATATATTTAAATTTTTTATAATTATTTTTAATTTTAATAAAATAAATTATATATTTATGATATCATCGATTTGATTATGGTTCAACTACCAGTCTAACCATTGAATTATGAACTGATAACATTTCTATTTTAATAACCAGTCTAGTTTTTAAAATATTGAAAATAATAATATATTCCTTATATATTGAGGTTACTGTTGATAGAAGTCAATAGTAATATATATTATCAATAAAGACACCATGATATTTCATATACTTTGAGACAATATGTCCTTTTAGGTGATCCTAAGGATATATGATCATGAAATCTGTGACGTCACAATAATTATTTTAATGAAATTTGACATATACTTTTAGCGAGTTAAAGTGTGTCATTTAATCACATAATAGGAGAATATGTAACTAAAGGATGATAGAGACAATGTTGAGAAATTGATAGCTTTTACCTTATTAGATTATGGACATCAATTCATGGGGAGACTATACACAGTGAATAGTAGGTTGCGAACTCAAACACTTAGTGTTTCATTGTAATATACATAAAGTACTGAAGTGTAGTTAACTCTTTGTATTAGGATGTTGAGTCAACTTCAAAATTGAATTATGAGAGAACTAATATCATCCTATGAGTCTTAGAGGTTGATCAAGCTCATACCTTGATGACACAATTTATGAGGATTAGATTGGTTCTTGGTTTACTTATGTGCAAAAAAGGTGTTTTGTTAATCACACAAGGTTATACAAAGGTAAGTGAATGATATCTCTAGACTATACTTGATTAATTAGTGTCCAATTGAACTAATTAATCAATTAAGCCACTTAAGCCCAATAAGAAGTACATAAATACTTTCTTAGAGGTTAAGACTTCAGTTTTGGTTTCCTATCTACTTAGAAAGAGAGAGAGAACCCTAACTTCCACTCTCTATGAGATTTATACTGTCTCGATGCCTAGACTCAAAGAGGAGTCATTAGGGTGAAAAACCACTGTGTTTATGAGATCTTTTGGAGTTTTGGATCTTTTTACACTATTAGGAATTGATATAGGAACATCTAAATCACAAGTATGACACTAATCTCTAAAAATGTGGTCCTATTATGTTTCTATTGTGATAAGATCTAGAGAGCCTATGATAGAATTTTATGCATCCTAATGATCTTGGGTATGAGAATGAAGTAATTTGAGGTTCCCTACAAGTCTAAGGTGATGTTTTTCTTTTTTTCTTAAAATTCTAAATAGAACTTAAAACAATATAATGGTTATTAGTGTTAAGTATTAAGTTATTTGTTTTTTTTAAATATTTTATTTCTATTAAGTATTAAGAGAAAAAAAAAAACTAACACGTTACTTTTAGCATTTAAAAAAAAACTAAATATTTTGACATTTTCTATTTAGTAAAAAAAATTTAAAAATAAGTAATAAGTTAACAAAAATTGAAAAAATAAACAATCTAAAATTTGAAAGCAAGTTGCTTTCAACAAAAAGTTAAAAAAATAAACAACACATAAGCTAAAAGCTTAAGGAAGAGTATTTTCCATGACATACTAGAATGCTTAGGCTTTGTTAGATGTCATAAGTATTATTCAATTTCATTTCTAGTGAGATGGGGTTCTATTTTAGCTAGGAGCTACTTATTCATTCATTTTTGCATCATTTGTCGATTTGTTAGACTTACCTATTGGTTCGTTGGAATTTGATAGGTTTGTTTCCACTTTAGTTGGGAAGTCATTTTGTAGGGAATACCTTGGATTTCTCCATTCCTATCTTTGGACTAGTGAGGGTACATGCTTAGTAGTCATTAGATATGTTTAAAGTAATAAAAAGAGATTTTATTTAATAGTGAAAAAGTTAAGACAAAATGACTTCAAAAAGAAATTAAAAATTTTGACAAAGTGAATGACATATCAACATGCCTATCGGCACAACTTATTAACATGGCCCACCAAGATGGCCCCTAGCATGGCACACCGACACGATTGGCCCATGAGCTCATGAGCTGTGTTGGGTCAACTATTTGGATTACATGGGTTTGCATAACACAACACAATTTTTAAATAGGTTTTGTCAACCCGTAAAGGCCCGCTCCCATTTGGCACCTTTAGGTTGTACAAAAACATTTTCAATCTTCTAACTTAAATATAGAAAATATGGCACAAAAAATATGGCTCATGTAAGTTTTTGCTATACATTCTATTTTACGTAGTAGGTAGTTATGAAAAAATATAACATAATTCAAATATTAAATATAAGGCATAGAAGAACAAGATATTTTTGGAAATGATAAAATAATATAAAACTTTGTAGTGCATCTATGAATGATGCGTTGAAAGAATATTTTTGGTTCGGAGTGGGTTAAGGTGTCGTATTGATAAGGCGTTATAAATAAAATGAAAAATAAAGAAGAAATAGAGTTATAAAAGAATTTTGAGTTATAAAAAAAATCAAAATTAAATTTAATATTTAATTATTTACTAGAAAAATAAAAATTATCATGGATAATTGTGTGTTCAAAAACAATAACCATATATTTATAACATATTTTATATTTCCTCAGTCTTCTTTCCGAGGTGTTAACAAATATACCTAGAGGGCATTTTGGGCAAAAAGATTCAATCCCAAGGGAACCGCTATAGGTGGACAGGAGAAAGAGAGAGACAAGGGTAGCAACTAGGGTTTTGCAGAGCAGAGCAGAACAAAGAGTGATAGAGCGAAGATGCCTTGCCTGAACCTGTCCACTAACGTGAGCCTGGACGGCGTAGACACCTCTTCCATCCTCTCTGAGGCCACCTCTACCGTTGCCAAGATCATTGGCAAACCTGAAGCTGTAACCTCTATCTTCCTTTCTTTTCACATCCACTTTCTTATGCTTTACATGTTTTTAATCTCAGATTTTTCACTAACTTGATTTTTTCTATCGTCCTTTTGCTTGCTCCCCAAAAGCGTTGGGAGATGGAGTGACTAAGATTTTTAGATTTTCTTTTCACTGTTTGGGATACAGAAAATAGAAATGCTTACCTACATGAAGCCGACAAATTATCTGGATTCTTTGAGACTCTTCTTCGGAACCAAGACTCTACAAAATTTGTGATGTTTAAAGTTTTAATATCTTTTATTTTCTTCGGTTTTCTCCGCAAACGCTTGACCTAATCGATGCCCCAATATTTGTCTGGATGGATAGCTAAATTTGGATGTATTTTGCTTAGAATATATTTCTATTACCTATAATCTTGATGCAAAGTTTGTGATTACCCTGATTTATATCTAACATTTTTTGTTATTTAGAGCGCATTGAATTTGCTGAAAGGGAGTTTGATGATGGAAATCTACCTAAATGTTCATGCTTTGTTGGTTTTTCTTTCTTGCTAGTGAAGAGCGATCCAAACCCGGAGTAGTTGGTTCTTAGTTTATAATGGAGCTTGCCTATGTCTGTGCATCAAACTCGGAGACAATGTAGATAAAACTCTTGTAATTCTGGCATTTCTTGAAATTGCAAAACTGATTCATAGGGGCAATCTCAGTGAATTGGAGATAGCTCCAATTTTCTTTTATGGTCCCACTGTAGATGATTTTTTTTTTCCTCTCCCATGTGTAAAGTTGATTAAGCCATACCATCCCAACCGAAGACCAGTTGTGTGTCAATTATTTAACTGGAAAATTAGTTCCCTGGCAGCCAAACACCATTGTGTTTGTTTAGACTAAAACCTAAAACCACGAATTCCTCCAGTGTGGGTAATAGCATTTGTATTTAGCTCCTATTATTTTTTTTCCTTTTCTTATTTTTCTTAACAAATGAAAGGAAGTGTATGTGGTTGTTAGCTTAATATTTTTATATTTTTTAAAATTACAATTATTAGTTTTTAACTGTTTTGTGATGCCAATATGCAGTATGTGATGATTGTGTTGAAGGGTTCAGTACCGATTGCTTTTGGTGGGACTGAGCAGCCAGCAGCCTATGGCGAATTGGTTTCCATTGGTGGCCTTAACCCTGGTACCAATAAGGAACTGAGTGCTGCAATTTCTGCAATTCTTGAGACTAAATTGTCAGTGCCGAAGTCACGCTTCTTCCTCAAATTCTATGACTCCAAGGCAAGTGATCTCTCAACCTTTGGAGTCATTGTAAAGATGGGTCATTGCCATGCACATGTTTCATCTCATTGCATTCTTCCTGTTTGTTTAGGCCCATCAAAGTCAAGAATATGCACAGTGTTTGCATGCTTTACATCAGCACTAGATCATGTAAATAAACCTTTACTGTTTGAAACCATCATAAGAAGTCTTATTAGCTTTTAAATCTCTTGAGAATCCTTTTGAACTGAATTTTTCTCCAGCTGTTTCTATAGTAGGAGTCATTTCATGCTATTGCTGCCACCTTGATGATACTGATGCTGCTTCTTTTGCACAGGGTTCCAACTTTGGATGGAATGGGTCCACCTTCTAAATCATGCATAAAGCATGCAAACTATGTATCCGATGATTTGGTATAATAAGATCCAATGCGTGGTTCCAACTGGATCTTATGCATTGGGGAACTATATATCTGGTGATTTGGTATAATAACTACTTTGGTAATTGAGAAGGTCATTGTATCTTCTGTTATGATTAAGTGCTAAGAGATGTGTCTTCTTGTATGCCTGCTTTGTGGCAATGCTGACTAGCTGTGAACTTCTTTTGGAACTTTTAGTTTTCAAGAGAAATCAAGGTAACTTCTGGACTGAGTTACATGATGCTGGTCAAATGATATGGAGGTAGTCCTGCTGCAAATTTCAGGTTTGGATTAAAATGACCTTATGTTAATGGCATGCTGTTGTGGTCTTTTCTTTAACACAGTCTATTGTGGGAAATGACAACCACCAGATGCAAAACATGGATGAAGGTTCTTGATTAAGATTAGATGATGGGAAAATGAATTCATCAAATGCGTAAAAGCAAAATGGTATTTCATTTTGGGTGATTTTCATCTGAGCTGCCGGGTTACTTATGAAACTAGGACGCTGTCATGGCATCCAAAATCGCAGGGCATTAGAATTTCTTTCCCTGAACTAGTATATATTGTTGTTCCCCTTTGTCTTCGCAAGTTCACTCTTTATTGCCTGGGTGATGTTCAGCTGCTCAGTGGAATATGTTCAGACAGTAGACATCATATGCATCCTGTGAGGGATGAAGTCTAGGGTGTGTACCCCAAACCTAAAGGTTCCTTCCTCAATAGCTTAATTATGCAACCCATCCACTGTAGGGCACTTGCTGTTCGGAATTGAAATGTGTGCCTCTTAAGCGATTATGGAAGTAGATGATGGAGGCTGGTTTTCGCGGTCGTTCCCTGACATGAGTGACAACTTGGACCCCCCTTGGCGGTATCAGCAAAATAGTGTAGTCTAATATCTTCTGGTTAAGGGATGACACCACTAGCTCAGCATTCGGATATTCACAATTGAATTCTGCGCAGTTTACCCTTGTTTAGCTTGAATTCAAATCTTCCGGAATGTTCTATTGCGAGGCAAGCAAGCAGGTGATGCGTGTTGACTTTATGGATGGGAAATAAGGTAAACAATACGGGGGACAGTAGGGGAAGAGTCTTTTGTTGGGGCTTTTGAAGAAAAATATAATATTATGATCATCAATTTAATGGTATTTTATATTATTATTAAAAATTAGATAAATTTTAAATATTAATTATAAAAATGTATTAAATTAAACAACCATGGTACTAAAAACACTTACAAAAAGTTTTAGATTTCATATAAAAAAAACTATCATGATTTTTTAAAGGAAAATTTCAAAAGAATTAAAAAAAATTATTAGAAATTTTCAACAATTTAATTATTTCGTAGTAAAAACTTTTAAGATATTTTTCAAATTGAATAGGTGTACACCTTTATGTCTTATTGTCTTACCATTTATATCTTAATCTCATTTTTGTGCTTACCATATTTTCTTATGTGCTTTTAAAAGTGGAGATTGCTTACCATATTTTCTTATGTACTTTTAAAAGTGGAGATTGCTTAAGGGCTTGTTTGGCCATGTTTTCTAAAATTATTTTTTTATTTTTTAACTTAAAAATAGTTTTTAAAAACAAGTTTTAGAAAACAAAAAACATGGTCAAACATATTGATATTATCTTTCTGTTTTTAAAAACCTATGAAAACAACTTTTACTTATTTTCTAAATATTGTTATTTATTTTACTTCATATTTTAAAATTGTTTTAAGAGAACAACAATCAAACACTATTAGAAAATTTTAAAAATAGTTTTTTGTTTTTAAAATAAAAAACTATTTTTAAATCACACGATCAAAATAAACTCTAAGATTTTCATAAATATCAAATCAATACCTTAATTTTTTTTCAATAACTAAAATATAAGGTAATTGAAAGTAAAGTATTTTACTTATGTTTCATATAAAATAAACCATTAAAACACTAGTAACTTAATATTTAGATTTTGACAGATTCATCTTATATTCTTACATTCAAGTAAAAACATAAATAGTTAATAAGATTTTAATAAGTATTATTTTTTATAATACAGTTAAATCAACCATTAAAAAAAAAACAAGTATAAAAAGGAAAAAGATTAAATGAACAAGAAAAAATAAGTTTGAATAATATTGATAAGATTTTATTTTATTTTTTAATTTTGGTTTAATCTTAATATATTATTAGTAATTAATAGCAAATGTTATTTTTTTGGTAATAATATTTAGTTACAATTATTTTTTATTTTTTAAAATTAAATTTATATTTTTTAGAGGAGGCAAATTATTCATTTTGGTTTTTAATTTCCCAAAAAAAATTTACACGTATGGTAATTTTTTTTATTTGGAAAATTGAGGGGGACATGTGCCCCGCGGTTCCATCATTGACAGTTGTATTTGATAAAACTTAATAATTTTTATTTAATTATTTAAAAATTTAAATTGATGTTAAGTTAAATTATATTTAAATTATTCCATTAAAATTTATTATTTAATTCTTGTTTTAAATATTAAAGTTATTGATAAAATTAACTTAATCCTTATTCTAAATCTCAAATTGACATGTTTACCCTCATGAAATATAATTAATATTTATTATTTACCTTATTAATATAAAGTAATAAATTTATTTTTTTAAATGCATATTAAAGTATTATAAATACCTAAACTTTTATAAAATAATTACAAAATATTTATTATAAAAGATGAAATAATATTTAACTACTAAATAAATACACAACAAATTATTTTAAAATTTAATTCTAAATATTTTAAAATTAATATTAAAAATCAAACAATATTTATATTGCAATTAATAATAAATAAAAAAAATGTAAACTCTTGATGAAGTTGTGGCCGATAGTAATATTGATATTGAAGCTAAGAAGAGTTCAAACAATAATAGAAGTGAAGTAATAGTTGAGATTAAAAGGTAAAATGAATATGTAAATTTAAGAATAAGTGAATTAAAAGTTATTTTTTATTTTAAATTATATAATTAAGTTAATTTATCAAATATATTTAATTCATTGAATAATTTAAATTAAATTATTAAGTAATTCTAAATTATTAAGTTGTTATGTCAAACATCCACTTACAAGCCGTTGGACGGGTAAGTTGATCCGGGCTTAGCATGCTTAACCATTTAAGCAACCTGAGAGACCCTTTTCAGTCGTACAAGTAAGTTCCAAACGCGTCTTCCATACGAGTTTTCGAGAGTTCTACGACGACTTCCTATTAGTAGCCGCATGAAGGCTGGAACCGGAAGAGCATCGACTGTGGTGGTGAACCAGCCGCATCCTGCGTTTTTTTATAATGGACGGTAGTTTTAAAAAACGATTTATAAAATCGGATTAAATATGTGTAATAGCGGACCAGCCCCATCCTGGGGTGTTTGACAATTCTTCGATAGTTTTAAAAATAATTTATAAAATATGGTGGTGAAAAAAATATTTTCAAAACTGACCTAGTTTTGATGGATTACCAAAAAAGGTGTTACGTAATTCAATTAAAATGAAAATCATCTTTTAAAAATATATTTCTTTTAAATATAAGCCGGAATTGTTGATTAAAGAGTTGAATTCTAAAAATTCTTTAAAAAAGACTCACTAAAATCGTTTATTTAAGGGATGATTTATAAAAATAGAAAAGGAGATATTTCTAAAAATAAAAAATAAAACTAAAATCGTGTCATGATTTCTAAAATTTTTTAAGAATTTTTAAAAAGTTTTTGGAACAATTTAAATATAATATAATATAATTTCAAAAAATATTAATATAATTGTTTTTTGAAAAAAATTAGAATTTCATTTATTCTTATATTTTAAATTGATTGAAAATAGTTGTCATCCAATTAAAAGTTATTACTTAAAAAATATTAAAAAGTAATATAAAAGTGAAATGAACAGTGAAAGAAAGCAATAGATAAAGTTTAAAAATTAAAATATTTATTATTTATCAAATAAATAAATAAAAATTGGATCAGTTTCTATTTATAATATAATTACTTAAATTAATTTTTGAGATAAAATTCCAAATAAAGACCACAATATTTTTTTTAAAGATAAAATGATAAACATAATTTTTACTTTTATAAATATTATAATAGTAAATCACATTCCTTACTTTATTTCTCTAAGTCCTTCTTTTTTATCCCTATGTATGCTTGGGTAATGAATTGGGGAATCAAAGTATCATCCTCCAAGTAGGACAAGGCTTCCCATTGATACCTGGTTCGGCTCTCACGAGAACATCGCCACCATTTGTATTGCATCCATCGTTATTATTCTCTCAATTCGTTTAATAGAGACCGTAAGTATACGGACTTAGAAGGGTGTCATGACTTTTCACCATACCTTCTCAATAGGTAACCTAACCTCCGAATCTAGACTCAGTTTTTGCAGACACGTCTTTTCCAAATAAAGAGTCACATAGTGTTTTCTTTTTTATTTTATTTTTCATTTTAAAAATAAACAAAAATCAATGACAACTTAAACTTTTTTTTTAAAAAAAAAAAAATCAAATTTTCACAATAAAAAGTGAATCCCATTGTTTCGAGTGGGGACACACGTGAAAAATGCGGATTTACAAATATTTAGGTGAAAAACAAATTATTTTTCAAGACAAAAAAAATGAGAAGGTTAGATTATAAATATGAGATTTTATCATTTTTATCAATTAATTCTTTTACAAATTAGTTTTTTAAACTATAGTGCAGTTATCAAAATTTTCATTTTTTATTTTTTTATTTATTTTCTCTTTACATCTATGTTGTAGATCTCCCTAACATCTACCACCCAACTACCTCAAATCTATTAGCTTAACAAAAATCATCCACCACGAAAACCACCATCAATGGCAACTTCGTCTCCTCATCTCCCTCCCCGCCACTTGGATCTTCTTCTACCTCTTCTGCCTCTCTGATCCCTTCTCTTTGTTTCACTTTCTTCAACGTGAGACCCTTGACATCCTCATCATCCTCAACGTCGTCGTTGTTTTCCTCACCAACATGATAGCATACAAAAAAAAGCATGGTGGTAGCATACAAAAAATTAAGCATGGTAGCATATAGAAAAATGCATGGTAGCATATAAAAAATTAATCATGAAAGGGATAGATGGCTGATATGGAATCATACAAAAAATTAAGTATGAAAGGGATACTTGGTTGCAGATGGCTAATGTGGTTGCATGACTATATAGAAAATTAATATGTTGAGAAATTTTTTTAACTAAACACCCCTATCTTTCATCTCTTATTTATAGCCTCATTTCTTCAAAGAGGTAGGCTACAACAATACCTTCCTTTTTCTTTCCATAGCAAGACAAATAAGGTTACCTCCTTTTACTCATATACAAACCTACTATTTTATGATTGCCCATTCATATTATACACATGGTTCTTGCTTTTTCCCTATCATTTTTGTGAAACCAAGGTTTGGTTAATCTTGGTATTGATAATAACAAAATAAGGTTTGGAACTAATGATTATATTTCAAATGTGATTAGGTAAGAAGATTTCTAAAATGGCGATCACAAAGACAAAATCAAGCCAAAGGGAAATCCATAAGAAAAAGAAGACCTCAAAGAGAAGTATTTTCCAAGACCTAAGTTTTATAGGATTTCTTTGTAAGGTTGTTGGTGCACTAGGTTTTTCATGCATTACATTATTTATGGATCAAACTCATACAAGAGTTATTTTGTTTTAAATCTTTTAAAATTAAATGATTTCATGTTTTCAACTAAAACCTTATGTCAAATGTTTTTCAAACTTGTTTAAAAGGTTTTAAGTGGAAAAAGATGGTTGTTGAGCCAAAAATGACTCAATCAGTTGAATTAGATGAGGAATCGGTCGACCTATTTAGTTCAACCGATCGAGGGGTGCAAAACATTCTCTTTCTTTTATAACACTTGTTCAACCGATTGAGGTTGAACCTCAACCGGTTGAGAGGCGGTTAAGGGATAGTTGACGTCCAACGGTCACCTGTCATGCATTAAATACTAACGGTTAGTGAACCGATAGAGCCAAAGCTCGATCAGACGAACCTCCAACAACTAGTTTGACATTTTTCCTCTATAAAAATGCTCTTATTTTCATTGTTTTAAGAGTTTAACATTTCTAAACATTTCTTGAATATATTTGAGCATTAGGAGAGTGTTTTTGAGTGAATCATTGTTCTAAAACTTACATATTATTAGTGCACCATTCAATCTTAGTTTTCTTGTATCATTTGAGCTTTAAGTTTTGTACTAGAATTTTGTGAGATTATTTTTATCTTTATTTGTAAATCTTTGAGATGAAGAATCTAAGTGTGAGGTATCACTTAAGGGGTTATTCAATAGTGAGGTATCTTTTGAAGATTGTAAAAGATGCATGGAGTCAAAAGTCCAAGAAGGTGTATTGAAACCATAATCCAATTGTATTGCTTGAAAGTTTTGGTTTGAAAGTCTTGAATTAGTAAAACCTCAAGCTTGGATTGAAGCTAAAGGAGAGTGGATGTAAGCTGGGTTGTTTTAAACCACTATAAAAATCTTGCGTTTATATTCTCTTTTCCCTACTTTTTTTTTTTTACTTTATATTTAATTGTCCTTATATTGTTTTATTATATATTTGTATATAATTGTCTTTTATATTCACATAATTTAAATTTACAAAAAAAAAAAAAAAACCATCACTTTATTCACCCCCCACCCGGGTGATTACCTTAAGTTAAATTAGCTCAATTTTTCTAACAATTTTCTTGCATCAAAAGCCTCAACAACTTTTGTCTCATGTCCTTTTTTCCATTTTGTTACTCCATTCATCTCCATTTTGTTTTTAATATTCTTTTTAACTTACTCAACTGTTTGTTTAATTCAATACACTCTTTTTTAAAATCATTTCCTTCAACTCTTATATTTCATTAATTTTCACTTGGCATTCATTAATTAAATTTAGTATTGTATTTGTGTCTTCATTTGATATTTACTCGTTTGAAAGTATACCTTAACTCATTAAAATTATCTCTCATGTATGGTTTCAAGAAAAATAATACCATTATTGATGCTTCACTATTTTCCCTCGATGTTCTTTTACTTATAGACACTAAATTTCTCAAGCTATAATTTTAAATGGAATCTTAAAAGAAAAATGAATTAGTCTAGATCCATTTGGAAATCATTCCTCATATTTCTTTAATGTATTTCTCATGAACTTTTAATATTCTAAAAATGTAATTATTTTAGATGAAACCATATAGTATTCTCTAAAATTAGAGAAAATGATTAATTTGATCAAATTTACCTAATTTTTTGAATTAGTGCCATTAGTGTCTTATTTTCATAAATCTAATTGAATTTCCTTTTTGTTTATTTGTTGTTTTCATAATAGAGTGTCATCAAATTTTATCTATTTCCTTGCGATTCTGGTTTTAGCTACTCTTGTAAAGTACCAACATGAAAATGTTTCTCTGTTTGCCCAATACAATATAGCTATGTAAATCTCCTTATTTGCAACATTTATATATTTCATGGTAGTTGTGGTTTATAAGATCTTCAATTCATATGAGATTGTCAAAATTGAAGATGATGAAATATATCTCCTTATTTTGAGTCATGTTAAGTTCTTGAGTGGAATAGTATTTGCAACTTTGTTAATCTTGATCCTAATCCCATATTTTGGATCGTTCCTCCTTGTCATATAGACCATGTTCTGAGTGAAGATAGCATGCTATTAGGATAAAACATTTTATAACTTTGACATGTTCAAAATCAAGAATCAAAACACCACTAGTAGGGAATGAGGACAAAAGGAGCAATTACCTTCAGTTTAGGGTTTGTTGAGTTGGTTTGGCCCATTGGAGTAGTAAATATTTTGGGGTGTTGTAGTTTTTAAAGTGATGTTGTCCTATACTCTCGTTAATAGTGATGTTTTAGTATTAGTAAGTTATTTTGAGAAAACGTAGTGTTTTTTTTTTCTCTATACATTGGTAATCATTCTTTCCCTTATCCATATCAAAAGATCAAATGGCCATAAGTTTATGACATGTTTCATTGCAAACATGGTTTTATATAATAACATTATGAAATAAATTAATAAAATATATTTTCTACATGGTGTTTAGATAGGCCTCCCAACTATCCCTTCAAAATATATTATTATTATTATCTTATTCCTAAAAAAACCTCCAAAAGAAAAAAAGTTGTTAAAATAATTAAATCACTTGAATTAAACAACTAAAATTTAGGAATTTAATAATAGTCTTCTACCTTTACCCATAAATAAAGGTGACTTCTCTTGAGAAAGGGAGAGAAAATTAGAGATGGGAAAATCCAGATCTTAGAAAATTCGAAAGAAAAATCTAAGGGACAAAATCCAGAAGAGATTAGAAAAATCCTACGAGAAAAACTTTATACGGGAAATGAGGTAAAATCTCTTTACAAGTTTGATAAATGATAGAAGTGTTACACGTGTTTTTCACCATTCAACAAGTTCATTTAAAAAAAAAGTCATTTTAGGTCATCGATTAATCCTCAAATCTAAGGAAATAATTTTGCCATCTTATTATTTTCTTTTTTACTTCAGTAGTTTATGCTACCGTCCTGTTGAAATACCTGCCTCTGATGGAATTAGATGCTGCTGTAGGCTGATTTTCGTGGCTGTTGCCATGACATAGGTCACAACTTGGGGCTGTCGTGCTGTTATCAGCAAAATAGTGCAGGCCGTCTTCTTGTCAAGGGATGACTCAAGCTCAGAATTCTACATCTCCAGATTTTTAATCAAATATTACACCATCTATGTTTCTTTTCATGGAAAAAACTTGTTGAAACTTCTTTTGCGAGGTAAGCACGCACACGATGCGTGTTAATTTTTCTATCGAGGGGAATAAGGTAAACAATACAAATCATACGGCGGGTAAGTTGGTCCGGGCGTGGCTTGCTTGCTCATTAAGCAACCTGAGTGCCCTTTATCGGTCCTCCAAATAATCCAAACGCGTTTCTTACATACGATATAGGAACGAGGTTTGAAGAGTTATATGACGACTTCCCATAGTGTTATTAAAACCATTTAGGAAAATGAATTTAAAAATAGAATAAAATAAATTCCTAATTTTAATAGCCGCATGAAGGCTGGTCAGAAGGGAAAATACAAGTGGTACAAGGTTTATAATTGCGTAGTTAAATCCAATCAAGTATGGTGCAGGGGTGGACCGGCCCCACCTTGGTCCATCGTGGTGTATTGCCCTCTCTCACCTAAAGTCGGTGGAATTGTGAGGAAACAACGCAATACATTCTTTCTCCCTACATCCACGCTATAGATATCCCCAAAGATCTGTCACCCACCCCCCTCAAATCCAGTCTTGCCTAACACAAATCGTCGACCTCCAAAACCCCCATCGATGGCGACTTCGTCTCCTCCAATTCTCCCCATTTCCAACCCAGAAACCACCGCCACATCCGTTCAATCGCAGCCTCCGGTCGCCACACCCGCTGTCCGCTTATTTATCACCCACATCACCGATTCCGTCCGCAACGGCTTCGCTCAGCGCCGCCCCTGGTCCGAGCTCGTCGACCGCACCGCTTTCTCCCGCCCCGAGTCCTTCTCCGAGGCCGCCCTCCGCGTACGCAAGAACTACACCTACTTCCGCGTCAACTACCTCTCCCTCATCGCCCTTACCCTTGCCTTCTCTCTCCTCACCAACCCTTTCTCTCTCCTCCTCCTCCTTTCTCTCCTCGCCGCCTGGCTCTTCCTCTACCTCTTCCGCCCCTCCGATCCTCCTCTCGTCCTCTTCGGCCGCACTTTCTCCGACCGCGAGACCCTTGGCATCCTCGTTGTCCTCAGCGTCGTCGTCATTTTCCTCACCAGCGTCGGATCCGTTCTCATCTCCGCTCTCATGGTCGGTGCGGCCATCGTTTGCGCTCACGGCGCATTTAGAGTTCCCGACGATCTCTTCCTCGACGAGCAAGATCCCGCCGCTACTGGATTCTTGTCATTTCTAGGCGCTACCCCCTCCAATGTCGCTCCTGTAGTCACCGGACGCGTTTGAGGGTTACAACCATCCATCCCGACGGCGATTGTTAGGGGTAATTTTGTGATTGCTTGTTTAACTTTCGATCAAATTTTATTGTTCCGTAGAAAAAAAATTGAATAATCGAAATTTTCGTCATATAAATATATATAGGTTGGATATTGATGCGAAAATGTACGGATATATTCTCCTTTCCCTTGTTTTGAACATCTGGTGATGGATCTTTCAGGTCCATCGTACTTACCCTGTAATTTTCTTTATGATTGATTATATTTGTTAATTTGTTCTTCCATTCATTTGTGAAGATCTAATTTTACTTCGATTCTCTGGGGAATGCATATTTTCTTCTATCTTTTAGAAATTTGTATTCCGTAGAATGGTTTTGCTAGGGTTTTATCTCAGATCTGCATTCAACACAAAAGTCCTAGCGTTTCCATTGAGGCTACAAAATGAAAATGGCCTAATTTATCATTTATTTTCTTTAACGTATGCCCAATTTATTGATGCGCCTGCTTCAATGATATACCTGTTTTCATTTTGATGACGCAACAAATTGGCTTCCTTTTCTGCTGGTTGCAAGTAATTTGCAATATCATCCAGGGTCATGTGCTGTTAAGGGATCTTTCAGGATACTCATGTCGATTGTTATAGTGATCATTTTTGCTCTCTTGACAGATACGTTGAAGAGCAAGCTGTTCATAGGATTAGAATCAGATGACGGACGGGGAGATTTGCTCATTGAATGTAATTTGTATAAGACATTACCAGTCAAGGAAAAGCAAGAATTATATATGAACAGACAGTAAGATTAGTTGATGAATTAAATTTAAGTGTTGCTAAATGATGGTGTTTTTAATTGAGGAGAAAAATATTGGCATGTAGTTAGGGTGATTGCTGCAAAGTCTATAGGAGTTATAAAATGCGCGTTTCCATTGCCCTTGGGTTAAGCATTTTGTTTTGATCTGTTTGTTAGCAATCAATGATAGATGTAATGAAATAAGGCAAAGTATGGGTGTCCAGTTGGTTTGGGTGAATGCCTCGATGTGTGGTAGACGCACAAGCTCTTGGGTTTGATTCATGTTGCTGGCTGCATGGCTTGAATTACAAGGTGTTGGTTGTGGTGGCCACAAACAGTACCCCAAGGGTTTGGATTCCTATAGAGAGTCCAAAGGGCTCAGCCATGGAAGGGATTTGTAGGTATAAGATTTGTATGCACTGTCAAATAATTGAGCCTCTCGATTCCTTAATGTTGGTGGGAGGGAGGTTTAAAACTGTAATATGGAATGTGCTTTTCTCCATCACCATTCAAGAAGTGTTTCTTGGATTTATTATGAGGTATTTCTTTCTGGGCGGGCCGGTTCAGCAGTAAAGTGTTTGAATGTGTTACCCAAGCTTTAAATGGGGAAGCACTCGGAGCAATTTTGGAGCCGGCATTGAGCCCAATGGATCCGTAAATCATATTTTTTACTTGCTAGCAAACCTTTTTGGAAAAGTTTTATCCCACGGTGTAGTAGGGATAATCATACCTCTATTTTTGGGATGTAATATGTTTGAAAATATGATTCCATTATTCATATCCAATTTCCAAAATTTTCAAGTCCTGTTTCATGGGGATGAGGACCGGAATGGGGTGCAAGGCAGAAGCAAGAATTGAGGAGCCGGTCACTAGGGCCACCCAGGTGGATCCGAATCTGGGCAGGCACTTTTGATCAAAGCTCCTATGAAGTTACCGAAAACACTGCCCACCTCCCACCTCTCTATTATGAAAGTATAAGGAATAGTCCAACCAAAAGGTCTTCTAGGCGTGCAATTTGGGTGAGTTGAGTGAATTTTAACAATCATTTTCAATATTTAAATTGAGGTTAGGTTAGATTTTTTCACATCGATCTCATAAAAACAATTCAAGACTAACCCAACCTTAAATTAACGTTTTTATAATATTTATAATGTTTTATATATAATAATATCAATTATTTATTTATTTATTTTGTTGCTATCTTAAAACTTTGTCTTATTATTATTTGAATTTTGATATATTTATATAGAAAAATATTTTTAAAAGCATTAGATATTGATTTTGAATTATGCAATCCAACCAAACCAAGTTTAATATGAATTTGATCAATTTGAGTTTTAAAAAATGAAATGGGATTGAACTTGAGTTGATTGTTTCTTAATTTGGATTAGGCTTGGGTTAGTCAATAACTTGACCAACATATCCAAGTGGTGATTGTGGGGGACTCCCTTCCACGTGTCTTTTTTCCAACCCGGACACCTTGACCGTCTAGCACATGCATGCAACCCATTTGGATCATTCTGTCTGGACCACTACTAGTTCCGTCTAACACTAGGCAAAAGGAGGCCCTTTTCCCCTACAGGACCAGACGACAAGGAGAAATTGGACTCTCCAAATAGATAGGATCGTCCAATCAAGCCTTTAAGACCCATTGACATGCGTGATCATTTACACCTGACATATGAACGCTTGATGGGACCTTTTCTAGCCCTCAAATCCATGTCAATTAATTCCTGTAAATAACCCTAGACCACCAATAGATTGAGGGGAGAAACGGCTGCATAGTTTTAAGTCATGGCACGTCAGCTGATGACACTTGCCAGGCACCCAAAACTGTGATGATTACCTAACTGCCTGTAAGACAATCATCATTACAACGAGAGTCAAAGTGTCTAGTCAACACTATAGTAACACTCACTTTAGCATTATAAAAACCCTCTAACGAAGCACACATGAGGTACGTGTGCACACATACGCTTACCTATTCTCTCTCACAAAGCAACTTGATCTATCCTTGTTTGACTTAGGCTTCGAAGAGGCATACCTAGATCACCCGTTTGAACATCCTTTTGTGCAGGAAATGAGTTCATCCAGACCATTACTATTGGGCGAATTCTCTGATAAGCACAAAGAAGAGAGAAAAGTCGTCTAACTTCCATTAAGTTGGACGAATTTGACTCCAATTGGCTCAGAACCAACAGTAATCCTTGTCCTATTTGTTTTGTACACTTTGAGACCTGCGAAGCACAATGGATAGTCAAGGACCACCATAGTTTTTCTCGTCCACCGCCTCAAAACTAAAACGGTAGAACATCATACGTTGACCTATCCCATTATCAAGGGATATTCTCAATTGTGAGTTGACTAGAGATTGTTATGATCAAGGCAAGACCTCACCAGAGATGTCAGAATTGGTTGTTACTAGGCTCTCTTCTTGTAGGTGAGTCCAACATGAGTCAATTTCAACCGTAATCAACTAGCCATAGTTAGGTCAATGACAACTATACTTATTATAAGCGTTGGATCCCAGAAGATGATAACTCTTTCATTCGTATCCTCGCAATCTTAATCCATCACCCATACATAACCTCGTGTTATACACTTGGTGCTGAGGTTGGAACTACTAGCTTTGAGCTAATAATTTTGTATAAATGTTATTGTGTGATCTTATATTAACTTGATCGCCAGAAAAACGTGGTTGGGAAGCTCACAATTACCCTTTTTAAGTTTTACTTGCAGGAACTTAAGGACATTTCGCACGTAGTGGAAGCTTTAGAGGAACTTAATGTTATTTTTTTACTTTAAAATTTAATTAAAAATGCTAAATTTTAAATTATTATTGAAATTAAAAAAATATACTTTAATAATAAAAACTTATATATTTAAATTTAAAGATCTAATATTACTTCAATAAAGATAATTTGATAAATATAATAAATAAATATTTTATTTATCAATTAATTAATAATCTTAAAATAATAAAATTATATGACATATAAATAAAATATAAAATTATATAATTTATTAATTTAAGTTATATCACATGTAATATTAGGGAGGGATATTTTTTTTCCATTATATAAATGTTAAATAGGTATTTTTTGTGACTTTGATGAAACTACTAAAAATTACATTTTGTAGTAGGTTTTTTCTAATTAATTTCATTAATTAATTTCAAATGTATCTTCAAGGCATATATATATATATATATATATATGTTGTGTGTACAAATACTAATCTTTTTTTTTTTTTTACGTTAAACTATAAATATATGCTTTAAAATAATAATAAAAAATCTATATATAAAAGCTTAAGAATATACTATTATTTTAATAAAAATTATTTTGTCAAAATACAAATAAATTAATATCTTAAAAATATAACAAATTAAATATCTTAAATTAATAAATTATATAATTTTATATCTTATTTAGATTTCATATAACTTTATTATTTTAAGATTATTAATTTATTGATAAATAAAATATTTATTTATTATTATATGTATCAATTTATCTTTATTGAAGTAATATTATATATTTAAGTTTAAATATATAAATTTTCATTATTAAAATATATATTTTTAATTTTAATAATAATTTATAATTTAATATTTTTAATTAAATTTTAAAATAAAAAAAAATTAACTCAAACCTCAATTGTCAATTAAGGTTTTAGTTAAAAAATGAAGTCTCAATTGACAACTGAGACTTCAGTTAAAAAATGAAACATCCGTTGACAATCAATTCAACTTAAATTTTGAAAAAAAATAATAATTATTATTTTTTGTGTATAAAACAAATGCAACGTCTGATTTAGAAGCACAGATATACCATCACTTAATGACATATTGAGGTGGGTTTGGGTCAGGCTCAGGCCCATATGCACATCACGCAATCCAGACTGGGCTTTAGCCTAAAATTTTCATGGAGCCCAGGGCAGACCTGGGTCCAAGGACCCGAATTAAACCGTCGTTACGTGCAATCAAAAGATGAGTGAACTTGGGTTGAGTGTAACATGGTTCTTAATGACTTAAAAGTTAAAACTGATAAAACTGTACAAGAAAAAGTGAAAGTAAATGCAAATTGATCTTTACTCGAAGAGTTTAAAATGATGACGTTTTGAGAAATTCCAGCTCTCACGGCACGCTTGACCAAAATTAATAATAATTAAGGATGTTTATTTTAGTAACATATGTTTACACGCATTCATCATGGTCTCTGATACCGTACGCTCATGCCACTGGCCATATCGTTTTGACTGACGATATTAAAAAAGTTCATCAAACGCTGTCTTCATATGTAACTTCCTAAGATGACAATTCATATGCTGAAAATTATGAAAATGTTATGGGTAACTCCTTGTACCATATTTGATTCATTATTTTATCATTAAGGCTTCTTAATATAATGCCAAAAAATAACTTTTTTTATACCATAAAAAAAAAAAATAACTGAGGCAAGCGGCGCTTGCTAGAAGGACACATAAAAAATAACTTTCTCCATCCCATCCCTCTTCTGATTAATGGCCGTACGTAAGCAACTGTTGATTACAATATTTTGAGTAAATACAGTTCAAGGTCTCTAAAGCGGGGACAAGCAACTTGCCTGCGGTAATTATCCACTCTGGATACGAGGTAAATCTCTAGCTGTGGTAGTAAATTGATTTGATGGGGCGGAGGCCGTTAGTGTCCTGGTCAACTTTCCAACGGCAACCAGAGACTTTTAGTCAATTTTGTAATTTAGGGCATGTGGGTGCCCCACGAAATATAGCCGTTGCAGTAAGTCTCCAACGAACAGAAAGACCTTAGTTACAACCAACCCTACATAAAACTAGCCGTTATGATCAACTAAAATGAAGTTTCCCCATCCATCCTCCTGCCTTAACAAGATTCCCTCTGCTCACTCACTCACTTCCCTCACATGCTGTATCAGAGCTCCCACCCATCCCTTTCTCTCCTTATTTACCGTTTAGTTCTTCTTTCTTCTTCAATAAACTCTCTTTCCCAAATCTGGAGATAGCATCACACACACCTCTTTAAGGAAAGGGGGAGAAGAGAGACTTCCAACTCTGCTCTTCCCTAATTCTATTTCTATACTTGTTTTGGGGTTAATGGGAGATTCCTTTCAGTTTATAGTGGAAGAGATGGGTGATTTGTGCCTGATTTCCGATAATAAGAAAAAGAAATGGAAGAGCCATCCGCGTGACAAATTCAAGTCCTTTCTCTTCAACCACCTGTTCTTGTTGGTTCAGGTGCTGCTTCTCACCTTTCCACTTGTTTCGGGCCATCCATGGGATGGGGTGGTGGTGACTCAAGCAGATTATCAAGCACTCAAAGCCTTAAAACATGAATTCGTTGATTTGAAAGGCGTTTTGAGTACCTGGAATGACAGCGGTTTGGAAGCTTGTTCTGGTGGGTGGATAGGAATCAAGTGTGCTCAGGGACAGGTTATTGCCATTCAACTTCCATGGAAGGGATTGGGGGGCCGAATCTCTGAGAAGATTGGTCAGCTGCAAGCACTCCGGAGGATTAGTCTCCATGACAATCTTCTTGTTGGCCCTGTCCCTACGTCGCTCGGGTTCCTTCCCAACCTTAGAGGTGTTTATCTCTTCAATAACATGCTTTCAGGTTCAGTCCCGCCTTCTATTGGCTACTGCCTTCTTCTTCAGACCCTTGATGTCAGTAACAATCTGCTCACCGGGACTATTCCGCCTAGTCTGGCGAACTCCACCAAATTATACAGACTCAATCTGAGCTTCAACTCATTCTTTGGGTCAATCCCGGTTAGTCTCACTCATTCCCGCTCTCTTATTTTCCTTGCCCTTCAACATAACAACCTCTCTGGTTCCATTCCGAATACTTGGGGTGGAACAGGGAAGAATGTTTATCAACTTCAGACCTTGACTCTTGATCAAAATCGTATCTCGGGAGATATTCCTATTTCTCTGAGTAAATTGGGAAAGCTTGAAGGGATTTCTCTGAGTCATAACCAGATTGATGGGACCATACCTGATGAATTAGGAAGTCTCTCTAGGCTCCAAGTGCTAGATTTGTCCAACAATTCCATTCATGGAAGCTTGCCTGCTAGCCTTTCCAACCTCTCCTCTCTAGCTTTGTTGAATCTTGAGGGCAATCGCCTCAATGGCAATATCCCAGAAGCCATGGACAGGTTGCAAAATCTGTCGGTATTCAACCTGAAGAATAATCAATTCGAAGGCCAAATCCCTGCAACTATTGGGAACATCTCTGGCCTCACGCAAATTGAATTATCTGGAAATCAACTCATTGGAGCAATTCCGGATTCACTAGCCAACCTTCCCAATCTCAGCGATTTCAGTGTTGCTTACAACAATCTCTCCGGTTCTGTTCCATCTCTCCTCTCCCAAAAGTTCAATTCAAGCTCTTTTGTAGGGAACCTACAGCTATGCGGGTACAGCATTTCCACCCCATGTCCTCCTCCACCTCAAATTCTTTCACCTCCACCAAAACAATATCACCGCCGCAGACTAAGTACCAAGGACATAATTCTCATAGCAGCAGGCGCTCTACTAGTAATTCTGCTTCTACTGTGCTGTATTTTGCTTTGTTGTTTGATGAGGAAAAAGGCTGCTACAAAAGCAAAAGGAGGTAAAACAGCAGGCCGCTCTGCCACAGGGGGAGGCGAGAAGGCAGTTCCAGCAGTTGGGACTGAAGCTGAATCTGGTGGTGGTGGTGAAACTGGTGGAAAACTAGTCCATTTTGATGGGCCATTTGTGTTCACAGCCGATGATCTGCTGTGCGCAACAGCAGAGATAATGGGGAAGAGCACTTATGGGACTTCATACAAGGCAACACTGGAAGATGGTAATCAAGTTGCAGTTAAGAGGTTAAGGGAGAAGATTGCAAAAGGCCAGAAGGAGTTTGAGACTGAGGTTGCTGCTCTCGGAAAGATCAGACACCCAAATCTCTTAGCTCTCAGAGCTTATTACATGGGACCCAAAGGAGAGAAGCTCCTTGTCTTTGATTACATGCCTAAAGGGAGTCTTTCATCCTTCCTTCACGGTAAGTTGGTTCAACCCAACTCTTAAATTTTATACACAAATTGTGAGTCATTTAGAATTTAGGGAAAAAGTTGCAAAGAAAGAATTCATGAATAAGAAGACATTTTATTCAGTAGTCGTGATTCTCATGAACGCATATGAACTGACTGATTAGTCTAACAACATGTGTGTACATCTTTATATATGCAGCTCGTGGGCCTGAAACTGTGATCAGTTGGCCAACAAGGATGAACATAGCCATGGGCATCACGCGTGGCCTTTGCTACCTCCATGCTCAAGAGAACATAACACATGGGCATCTCACTTCGAGCAACATACTACTTGATGAGCAAACCAATGCTCATATTGCGGACTACGGCCTGTCCAGGCTTATGACAACTGCAGCCAACACCAATGTTTTTGCCACTGCAGGAGCACTAGGCTACCGGGCACCAGAGCTTTCAAAGATCAAGAAGGCCAATACCAAGAGTGATGTCTACAGCCTTGGGGTAATCATATTGGAACTCTTAACAGGGAAGTCTCCAGGTGAGGAAATGGATGGAGGGGTGGATTTACCCCAGTGGGTAGCATCAATCGTAAAGGAGGAGTGGACAAATGAAGTATTCGACTTGGAGCTGATGAGAGATGCATCAACCACAGGTGATGAGTTGCTTAACACATTGAAATTAGGTCTGCACTGCGTTGACCCTTCGCCTGCTGCACGCCCGGACGTTCAACAAGTTCTCCAGCAACTGGAAGAGATTAAGCCAGAGCTGGGAGGCACTTCTGGTGATGATGGAACCAAAGTCCCCCCCTTGACAAACGAATAAGAATAAATGGTTGGTTGGATGGCGTTGAATTGGGTTGGTTGGTTGGATAGTGTTGAAATTCATTCTTTAATTCTTGGGTAGTTGCTTTATTGTCTGTGTGTAAATACAAGTCTATATGTTTTTGTCTGGCGTAAGTATTCTTTTTTTATCTTGGAAAGTAATAATTCTGGGTTCATGTTGAACAGAAAACATATATTTACTACAATGATTATGAAATTCTGTAGCTTCTTTTAGCTGGTTATATAATGAAGATTATTGAATTTTCCTTCATTTATGTCATTGGCTCATTGCATGATAATCTGAAGCACCCATGATGCGGTGGAAATTACAATTGCAGAGGGGAAAAAATTACGATTAACAAATGTAGTAACACAATAAAATGTGACAGGTCTCTAGTTCTCGAATTTAGGGTAGCAAAACAAAAATTAGGTTCAATAAAAGGGACGGCTTTGGCAGCAAGTACAATTTCAGAAAAGAAAAGAAAAGAAGTGGGTAATTTACTAATTTAGCTCAAAATTTGTGGTTCGCTCCAGCCTCCAGTACTCACATATTACCTCCTCCGTTTCCTCTCTCTTGTCTTCTCGCTTTCTCACAATCTGCAGTTGTGACATGGACGACCTTCCACTGCAGAAAATACAAATATCGGGGCCAACCCTAGCCTCCATGATCCAACGCTTCTCCACCGCTCTTGGCGACGTGGACGGTCTCCTGTTCGGCCACGTCTCCCACATCGCTCCCTCCTCCCTCTCCGACGACGACCCGCTGGGCTCCTCCTCCGATCCCTCCACCTTCGTCGCCACCGTCTCCGGATTCCTCTGCTCCGGAACCATCGACAGTTTCTACGACTCCTCCGGCCAAGTCAACGTTCTCGCCCTTCGCCGCCTCCTAGCCGACCGCGTCCCCCTTCGTTCCCTCATTGGTTGGTTCTCCGGCCGCCGCCGATCCCCCCTCCGCCCTTCCCTTCGGGAGTCCTCCGTCACCGCCTGTCTCTCCACCAAAGCTCAATTCTCTTTCCCAATCGAAAACTCCCCCTCCAATTTCAGACCTTCTCTCTTCCTCCTATTCGCCTCGCCATTGTCGGATCAAGTCATTCACACGCATGAGTACAAAGCGTACCAGTACTGTCTCTCTTCTCAGACTCTCGAGCCCAAATCAATCGACATCGTCAACATTGGACCCGCATTCCGCGGCCATTACGGTTCGTTTAGCCCTAGCTCTCCCTTCCCTTCGTTGGCCTGTGATTTGAGGGGTTCGCCAATGGCGGAGGACGACACCGATGCGACGCGAGTCTCCAAGGCTCAGGCTCAGCGCGAATTGGATACTTGCGCGGAGGGTGTCCAGATTGGGAGTCTACGTCGGTTGATGGGCTCTGAAGCCACGAATTATACAGCCGGATTGGAGGATTTGTACGAGAAGATGCTAGCCAAGCTGGACAGCTTGGCTCGCCTTGTGGAGAAGACTTCAGCCAAGGTTCATGAGCAGGTAAAGTCTACTAGTTAAATGAAAGAATTTTGTTGAATTGAGCCTTTTTTTCCCCTACATTATGAAGTTTCTAATTGGTTTTCATTTGAATCGTTTGCGTCCTTCTTTCAAATGAAAATGGTACATTTTTGGGGCTTTTGACAGGAAAGTCACAATGTGAAGTTAAGGTACAAAGTTGCTGGCTATGATTGACTGCTTGAGACTTGACCAAGATTTTTTTTTTTTTTTGGGTTATATCTGGTATGTTTTTGTTTCTTTTATTAAGCTTTAATGACTGAAGCATTTGCAATCAGTATCTGGGTGTTGCCTATTGTACTGGTGTTTTCTTTTATATAATTTCCATATGATTTTTGTTATTGCTCTTGTTTTTATGGAAAGAAAACAAAGTTTAAATTCAATGAGGTATTGTTGGCAACTGTTAAGAGCTCTCCTGTGTTGAGTTTACATATTTCATGATTCTTCCTTTCTCTTTCTATGGAAACTCGCTTTCAACCATTTCTTCCTTTTCCTGCTTGATATCAGTATAGCTGAGGGCATGCTTTCCTAAATTATTATTTGATGTCATCTTCTTATTTTTGTACCTGGACCCCAAGTTAGAAACTCAACACTTCAAGATGTGAAACCCCAAAACTTAGCACACATTAACCATAGCTATGCTCCTTAGCTCCACACAGGTACAGAGAAAAAGGCTGCAGTGACCTGTGGCATTACAAGGATCAATATGGTTTTTCAGTTTTATTGTGCCATTGTTCTGTGAAACATTGAAAGGAAAGGTCTGAAATGGTTGGTTAGACTTTATTAAAATATATCCCCTACAATAGTTCTTCTACCATGCACAAAATGTATATCTATTTCTGGTTTCCAGATGCATCCGCTTTTTATTTCTCATGTTTTTTATTCTTCCTATAGCTGTGATATCCTATCAGCTGGGTTAATTAGTGTGCCTGCAATCATGTTGACTTAGCTATGGTCCTAACACCTAGGCCAATGATTTCATGTTTTATGTTAGTTTGTCTTCGTAGTCATGAAATTCAGCTCTAAAGAATCCTCACTTTCTTTCCTTGATGTTGGAAGCTTTTCACTACCACCTGATTGTTGGAGCCTCTTCATGAAGTAATGGATCCAATTGCTGTACTCTGTTATGACTTCTCAATATCCTCTTTGGCTTTGTCAAGAGCCAAATTCAGGAGAAACACATGATGTAGAACAAGAGCTCCTTATTGATCTTCTCTTCTTTCACAGTTGGTTTGTTTTCCACCCAAATCTAGTTTCCAACTGAGCTGCCAGCACTACACATTTCTTGTTGATGCAGTCAAGATATTTTACTTGCTTCCATGTTTTAATTGTCCATATGGCTATATTAATGCCATTTAATCCATATGCTTGAGGTTTGCACTATGCTTGTATGATTTCTTGCTTGTGTTGGAAAGATGAGTTCTTCAAGGATCAATCCAGTCCTTATCTGGTCAGTCTGAATTAACTGTTTTGTTAAACACTAGTATAAAGAAAAACACCTGCAAATATATGATAAGTGCATAAACAAGGATTACAAATTTCTGATGAACCTTTTCTCATAAAAAATGTGCATAATAAGTAGCTTACATCACAAAACAAAGTTACATATAAATTTTCATTTCAAATATAAGGAAGGGGAAAAATAAATAAATATGATTGTAAAGAGAATGCAAAATCCAACAAATAAATGAACTGCTCTTGTATTGGTTACTATTTAAATACTTAGCTGATTCTTATATTTTGGGCACTTATGCATTTGAATTTGTTTGGTCAACTTAACTAGAAAGAAGTATTAGTGCCTTGATGTCATGAGCATTGCCCATTTGACAGTGTCAAGAATTAAATGAGATACAATCACTAATGATAAGAATTGCTCATATCAGTTGGCTTGCATTTGAAATCTCTGTCTCAAAGTGTCTATTAAAATAAATAAAAAATAAAAAATCTGTCTCAAAGTATTGTTGGAACTTAATAATACCCTGTTGGAAGAAAGCCCATTGCCAATTTCCCTGCTTGTATGTATGAACTCTAAAAGTTGCACATATGTATATGCATATAGAGTAGGAACTAGGATAACGTATAGAAACTTACAGTTGATGATAAGTTAAATTGTTTGTATAGCAAAAATGGAAACTAGATGCTGTATAATTCACTACCTCCACATTTCTCTCTTCCGCAGTCTTATTTTCTTGGTTTTCATATGGAATTACAGAAAACAGGACGATGACCCATCAAATCTTGCTGTTGACCATTGTAAAAATATCCAATGAGCATGGAATTACATTTGATTATTCATGCTGTTCTATCTTTTGGTGGCTTTTGAGCTGATCATGGAACTGCTACTGCTAGTTCTTGGGATTGGAATTCTTTTGGTTATTTAAATGATAGGGATGGGTTGATGCTACCTTCTGTTTTGGGTATATGCACACTAGGTAACTTATCCCTTAATGTGTATTCTTGTATTTTGCCTCGTTATATTTCTGCTTCCCACCCATGGTCACATATATGTATCTTTTCTGAAGTTCATTTAGGTTTTTTGTCAACTCAACAGTGCCTACTTTTTCGTATCCACGGTTGTGTTCCCAACAGTTAGCATGAAGCTATCAAACTGCTTGGGATTTGTAAGGTTCGTGGCCCTATATTTTCTATAGGTGTAATTGAGCTTCACTAAGGCTACATTTGGATGGTGGGATAGGATAGAATAAAATATGTATATCCTGGGATATATATCCATTAAATAGTAAATGCATATTCTAGGATATGATTTCCAGTAGGATATGATATAAACGTGATATTCTAAGTAGCATATCCAATGGAATATGTTATGTTATATTATGTTTATATTTAATTAATGAAATGAATAAAAAAAATATGGAATATAGATTATTTTCAATGTTTAAAATAGAAATTATATCACATTCAAATATTTTCTATTTTTTTTGGTAAAAATTCTCTTCTATTTAACAATATTCATAATTAGAATATTTAAACTTTATAAATAAAAATTTTATATTATGTTATTCAATATGTAAAAATAATTTATATATTATATATTAATATTATGTTATAAATATATAATTTTTTAACCATAAATTTAAGTTATAATAAAAAAAAATTATTTTACAAAATGAGTATATAAAAAGATAAAAAATTGATTAAAATAAAATAAATTTATGATATATGAAATATGCATATCTCATAGCATGAGATTACCATATCTCATGTAAAGGGGATAAAATAAAAAATAAAAATAAAAAGAGAATGAATAATATATTCCACTACATATCCTATTCAATGTTTGGTCAAACATTGGTTGAGATATCTTAACATGTGATTAATATATCTCATGTAGAGGGGATAAAAAAAAAATGGATAATATATTCCATTACATATCTTATTTAATGTTTGGTTACACATAGGATAAGAAATCTTAACATGAGATTAACATATTTCATATAGAGGGAATACAAAAAAAATTGGATAATATATCTCTCTACTTATTCTATCCAATGTTTAATTGAACATAGAATTAGATAAGTGATGAGATAACTTGTCATATTTCATCATAAATCAAATATGAGATATGATATAATATCTCATCTTTTATCATATTTCATGTTATATCCGATTAACCAAATATAGACTAAGGTTACGTTTGATTGATAAAATATGATATGTATATCTTAGAATACCATATCTTATTAAATATAAAATTTATATCTTTTGAATATGATATCTTATAATATATATCTTATAAATATAATATTTTAAAGTAGCATATCCAATTAGATATGTTATATTATATTATGTTTATATTTAATTTATGAATTGAATAAAAAAACTACATGAAATATATATTATTTTCGATGTTTACATTTCAATATTTTTTTATTTTAAAAAATAAAATGTCTCTTATGTTTAATGGTATTTATAATTAAAATATTTAAATTTTATAATAATTTTATATTATGTTATTTAATATATAAAATTAATTTATATGTCAAATATTAGTATTACTTTATAAATATTTTTTTTAGTTTTTCTTTTTTAACCATAAATATAATTTATAATAAAAAAACTTTATTTTGCAAAATGAGCATATAAAAAAATAAAAAAATAATTTTATGATACATGAGAGAGATGCATATCTCATACCAAAGTAAAATATAGTACTAAATTCTTTTTTATGTTATTTTATGTCTATTGGTGTTCCAAAAGTGCCTTTTCGAAATCTTGGAGAGGTGCAATTAGATCCATTGCGGCTTGTCAGATATACCGGGTGATGTGGTATTTTCCTGTTCACCCAAGAAAGATTGATTGAATTATCAACAATTTGGACCGTGAAGTGTAATTAGATCATTTTATTTTTGGTAATTATCTTAGCATTGGATTAGCATATCCTATTAAAAAGAGATAAAAAAAAAATATGGATAACATCTTTCATCATTTATCTGATTTCATGTTTGGTTGAATATAAGATAAGTAATGAGATATTTTATCCTATAACAACTAAATATGAGATATGATATTGTCAATCAAACATCATTTAAGCGGATTTGTTTGAAAATATCATGAATAACTAAACATGGATCATCCTATCTCATGTTACATGTTATATAACATCATCTAAGTAGATTTGTTTGGAAATGCCATGAATTTGGGTGGTTGGTCAGGCAGCCACGTATCAGGGATTTTGCCTCCTTGCCATATGATAGTCCAGTTGCACTGCCACCACCCTACGGCTTTGAGAATGGAGCCCAAGTGAGGTCCTCCAAAGTTTGCATTTGCAACTTTTTTGGTCTACTCACTTTCTCTCTGGTTCATGTCAAGTGTTTCAGTAGCCACTGACATCTGGCTATGCAGCAGGGCTGCAAGTTGGCTGGATTTGATTCAGTGCACCCTAATTTGAGTTGGCCTTGACAATAAAATATCAATACTCCTCGATTTGCTTCTTTAACATACTAAAGCTGGTACAAATTTAATAATATTTTGTCACCGGTATTTTTTGAAAAGAAATATTTGAAGGGAATAACATCTAATTTTATTTATTTTTTTAAAGGTTTAATTTCATTCACCTCCAAAGTTTTTAACTAAATAATTGTCTTTATTGATTTAAACTTTCATCAAAATTCTCTTATATTATTTTTATTTATTATTTTTACTCATCTTTTCTGAAGAAGTATTTAATAAATTTTTAAATATGTAGGATCAAGTATTTGCAAGAACTCTTATGACCAATGCCAGTCTTAACATAATCACAATGCTTTTATTTTCTCATTTCATTTTCACTCTTATCTTACTTATGTTATAGTTTTTTTTCTCAATATATATTAAAAAAAAAAAAAAAAAAAAGGAAGAAAAGGGCCTAAAGGGAGAGAGGGACCTGGCCATGGTCGTCCACCATTTCTAACTGCAACTTGTGGACAGCAACAGTCACGACAATTAACGGCATGTTTGGGAAATGTCTTTGAAAATGATTATGAAGAATGATTTTTTTAATAATTTAACAATTTTTTCATGTTTCCAAGAAAAAATTGAAAACTGAATTCTAAAAAAACTAAAAAAACATGTTTGAATAAGTTAATAAAAACAGTTTTATAAAATAAGTAATTCAATTTTATAAAATAAGTAAAATGAAAAAATTTGTTTGGAAGTTGTTTTTTTAAATGTAGTATTTTCTTCTATTAACTTGATATATGTAATTTTTTAGATTTACATTTAATTAAAATTAAAATAATTATATCCATTTTTAAAATTATTTGCACCATTTTTAAGTTTCTTTAAAAAATCTTTACTTTATAAAATTTCTAATTATATTTTATTTCAATATTTTTATTAGTACATATGATAAACTCATTAATCATTTTAAAGAAATAGAATTGCATTTGAAAGTTGAATTTTGAAAAATATTTTTTTGTCGATGAGAGAAGTCGATGAAACCTCATTGTTGATGGAGGAATCTAATGTCTCTCACTATAGTAGCAGTAATATTGTCATCGAACTATTGCATTGTACTCGTCGATTTCATTGTTGATGAAGGAATCTAATGTCTCTCACTATAGTAGCAGTAATATTGTCATCGAACTATTGCATTGTACTCATCGATTGTTGTAGGGTTAGTGATGTAATGCCTTAATCTTGTTTCCTCTTCTTATAGACCTTTACAACTCAATCACAGATTGTATTGATTATTTTATTTCTTCAGTCTTCATCTTCATCTCATGAATCTTGAAAATGTTTTTTTAGATAATCTTTATTTTGGTTGTTTGTTCTAATTTGAAAGTAATAAAAATGAAGCCTTTGAGATTTGTTGGTAATATGTTGGATGTTCACAATGCAGAGAATAAGGCATTTAGAACAAGAGCGATCCCTTTTCTTTGTTATTTGAATAGCGAAAAAAACTTCAAAAAACATCTTTAAATTATTTTATGAAAATAAGGGTTTTAAGAATATGAAAAACAACAAAAACAAAAAAGACTTCTTTACCAAATGTGTTTTGTAAAATTTTATGTTTTTGAAAACAGAAAACAGTTCTAGGAAACACTTCCCAAATAGGCCCTAAGGTTGATGGCAATGACTTTCACGACAACTAAGGTTGATGACCATGACTTCTTCTTCTCTTGAATTTGAATGGGAAAGAAGACTCTTCTTCTTTTGTTTTTGTTCTTTGTTTTTTATTTTTAAAATTTGAATGGGAAAAAAAAATATTCTTCTTCTTTTTCTTTTGTTTTTATTTTTAAAATTAGAATAAGAAAGAAGATTCTTCTTTTGAATTTAAATGAAAAAGAAAATTGGATGGATGTCAAAGGATAAAATATGGAAAAAAGGGAAGAGACAAATGGGAAAGGGGAAGAAGATTCTTCTTTTTCTTCTTTTGAATTTGAATAGGAAAGAAGATTCTTTTCTTTTTTTTTTTCTTTTGAATTTGAATGGGAAAAAAAAAAGATTGGATGGATGTTAAAGGATAAAATGAAATGGGAAATGAGAAAAAGATTTTTCTTTTTTTTTTCTTTTGAATTTGAACAGGAAAAAGATTTTTTTTTTTTTTTTGAATTGAAAAAAGGATTGGATAGATGTTAAATGATAAAATGAAATAGGAAAGGGGAAAAAGATGGGAAGGCAAAAGTAAAAAAAATGAAGGTTAAGGTTGTGGAGTGTTTAAGCGTATGTGATTTTAAAAAGAAAAAAAATAAATAAATCTTGTTGGAAAGTGATGTTAATCAAGGTTGTCCTTTAGTTATGTGTGTTTTCACCCAAGGAAGCAAAACCATGGGCCTTATTTAGCAACTATTTTTTTAAACTAGTTTTCTATTTTTTAGAACAGAAAAACATGAAAACATGTTCACGTTGGGATTGAGCGCTTAAAAGCAAGAGATAATATAATAAAGATAGACTTAACTATCATTTTACTATTACTTTGATATATTGACATTGATTTGAGTATTTGTCCCATATTTTTTACATTGTACACGATTTAGGTGCATTAGGAGTTGTACAGAAGATACAAGTCATGGGTTCCTTGTAAATAGATAAGTTATCTATAGTCGGTTCATAGATTTAGACAATCTAGTAAATACTGTAGTGCACCACCTCTTAATTAGAGAGATGACTTGTCTTAGTCATCAAGTTGAGTTTCCCATGGTGCGTACACTAGTGCATGTAATGCACACTAGACATGACCTACGATGAATCATGACATAAGGTTATCGAGTTTATTCCAAAATTAATAAGAAGCTTTGACTTATGAGTGAGATCGTAAAGTGGTCATATATCTCTATGAATTGGGTCACTATTGATAGAGATTAGTGACAACATGTATTCTCATGGATTGAGACAATGTGTCTCATTGGGTGATCCAAATGACACATGATCATGAAATATATAGTCGCAACAATTCCTTTAGTGGAATTTAACATATGCTTATCGTAGGTAGGGTATGTCAGTTGATCACATGATAAGCGAGATTTGTAACTTACGGATTTGAGAGGAATCTTGATAAGTGATAATACTGTCGTGTTAGATTACGGATTCCGATTCATGGGGAGTCTACCTGCAATGGACAGTAAGTCACATACCTAAGTTTTGTCTCGTTGTTATTTACATAGGGTATTGAAGTGTAATTGATTCTCTTTAGTGAAATGTTAAAAACCTCAAAATCCAATTTTGAGGAAGCTAATTGTCACAGACTTAGTCTTTTCCTAAGCTCGTGCGGCACTTAGACAAGTCAAGACACTTGATCTTGCTAAATCAGTCTTACTCCTAATGCTTAGCTTACTAGGCTAAGATGCTCACGACTCGGAAGCTTTAGGAGGCGTAGTAGGTGACGCTTAAAGAATGGAAACTTTTATTGCTCAAATGAAGCTTTACAAATGCTTTTGGGGACTCACTTGCTTGGTTGGTTAGGTTCTTGGGTGGTGTCTTGGCCAAATGAGGACCTTACCTATTTATAGGCACCAATGGAACTCTCTGAAACCTTGGAGGGTTCCTTACAAATCAAGAAGATTCTAGAATACCCTACACAATTCTATATACAAACCTATGTACAAGAATATACAAGAGATTTCTAGAATTCTCTAGAAAACCTTGGACTCCTCTCATGCCTTTCACTATAGTGTATAGATGTGTGGACATCTCTAGAACCTTCCACACTCTTCCCACCAATGGCTTAGTATAAATGGCTCCAAGAGTCTCCAAAAGCTTCATAGGCTCTATATAAACCCATGGGGAGGCTCATTTGAAGCATCCTGTGACATAATACTCTTATGGGTTCTGGTGGTCTTCGTTTTAAGCTCATATACCATTATGACATGACTTATGAGAGTTGGATTGACTCTAGGTTCACTCTTATGCATAAGGGCGTTTTGGTAATTACGTAAGGTTGTATAGGGAATAGTGAATAAAGTCTTTGAATTTGGTTAATTGATTAATTAGATAACCTTATGTAGTTAATTAATCAATTAAGACCCAATTTAGGATAGATTGAGTTACCTAAACCTTGGTGAGTTCAACTCACTTAAGCCGAGTGAGAAAACCTTATAAATACTCTTTTATGGGGTTAGAGTTTCCTTCTGATTTTAGTTAGTCGTCTTTTACCTCCAAAGAGAGAGAGAGGGTCAAGGTTTCCACTCTTCTAAAGCTCATACTTTAAAGTGTCAAGATTATGGTTTGAGTCATCCAATAAAAGATGTTGAGTACATGAGACCTTTAAACTATTCAAACGTGTTCTTTATCGCGAGGAATTTATCTAGGAACATACAGATCCAGGTATGGGTACTATATCTCTAAATTTATAGTTAATAATGGTTTTAATGTCATTTTATTTTGCTATGGTAGATTTAGAAATGCCTAGAGACATACGCATGCACCTTACAAGATTCAAAGCATGAGAACGGAGAAATCCAGGATTTCTAATAATTTAACAATAAAAAAAATAAAAAATAATATGTTTTTAGAAAAAATCTTTTAGTTATTTCCGCTTATTTTTTTAGGATTACTATAAAAAAGATAATTATATAGATATAGAGAATGATTAACAATAAAGCTCTACAAATAAAAATTATTTTTAAAACATATTTAAAAACATAAAAAACATGTTAACAACATTTCGGATTTTCAAACAAATTTTTATTTAATAAAAAATTAGTAAACAATTTTAAAATATATATATTATTAAAATCTTTTTTTTTAAATAAAACTCTACAAATAAAAATTATTTTTAAAACATATTTAAAACATAAAAAATATGTTAAAAACATTTTGGATTTTCAAACAAAATTTTATTTTACAAAATATTAGACAATAATTTTAAAAAAATATTATTAAAATCTATTTTGTAAAACTATTTTCTAAAATAAAACCATGGTATTTGGTTTCTATACAATTCATGGTCACATCAACTATTGGAGCTAAAAAGAAGACAAAACCATGGGTCTTCCTTTCATTATTCATTTCTTTACCTTTTTGGTTTTCCTATGATAAATCTTTGAACATTGTAGGTGGAAGTCACCTTAAATGCCACTTGATCTTCTATTTTTTTCTATTTTATTTATGTTATTATTTTAAAAAATTAAAAAATTAAAAATATGTTTGAAATAAAATAATAATAATAATAGAGATTTAAAATTAAAAAAATTTAACAATAGAAATTTAAAAATTAAGATTAAAGAATTGAGAGTAGATGATTAGAAAACAAAAATTAAACTAAATTATAATTTCAGGTTAAAAAATTATAAATTTAAAAGAACTTTTAATAATGGGTCTGAATCTCCAATAGAAATGATTTAGAAAATGCTAGTAGTTACTAGAACAAATCCTACTATCATTTATTTTATATAATAGTAAATAGAAACAACCTTGTAATGAGTCTTATGAAAAAGATAATTTTTTCCAAAATCAAACGAGCAATGTAGCGGGAATTTTTTTTTTTTTTTTTAGCTTACCTTTTTCCTCTTTTCATAGTCATAACTAACTAACATAATGAATCTAGTATCTTTGATAGGCATAATAACCATTGTTTTAAAAACCGGACCGGACCAGCCGGTTCAATCGGTTTGACCGTTGGCCGGTCACCAATCTGGTCCGGTTTGGCCATATGAGCAGGGGGGAGCCTTTGAACCACAGTCAGACCGGTGAACCGGATGACTTGACTCGCTTCGGGTGAACCAAACGGTTCACCTCCCCCCATCAAATCAAAATATTAAAAACTGAGATTTATAGATACAACAGAAGGTAAAAACAAAAAAAAGATGATAAAAACTAGACAGATTATAGGTTTTAGGGTTTGTTGAAATTGTTACCGACGACAGCACCGGGTAGAAGGGAGCCGAGATTGGTTATGTTGAAGTTCTCCTTATTGTTGCTCATGGAGACTTTATAGAGATTGGGATGAAGAAAGCCTAAAAACCAAAACCCTAGAAGAGAGCCTTGTTGTGGCCGGTAGGAAAGCTGATTTGGGATGAGAGTTAAGGTTTGGAGACTCGCTTCAAATCTTCTCCATTTCTTTATAAACCTCACACTTTTCGCCTACTTATTGTGGTTGTGCCATTGTAAGGCCGCGTTTGGCACTTTCCCTTATTTCTAACATTCTTATTTTACTCTTACTTTTCCTTTTTTAAATGGCATTTTTTTTATAATCTTAATTTCTTAACCACGAATGGGTCGAAGTTTTTCCCATTAGGATTGGGATTTCGGATTTTAAATAAAAGTTAAATAAAAATTATAATTTAAGTCAAACTCATCTATTAAATACCCAATCCATTTCAATTCCAACTCCAACTCAAGACGCAATGCACAATCAATTTTCCACCATAATTTTTTTAAATAGTTTCCTAATAAATAAAATAATTATTCTAAAAATCATAAGATATAAACAAACTACATAATAAAAACAAAAAATGTGTAAAAATCATTAGTTATTAATTAAACATTAACAATAGTCTATAAATTTGATTCCAACATTCATAAATGTTTTAGTAATTAGACAAAAATAATAAATCTACTAGTTCAATATAATTAAAAATATTCTATTTTTGTTTTTAATAATATAAATTGTTAAATACAATTCTTCTCAGCCCCTTGCAATGCTCCCACCCTTTCCATTTTCGGTGCCCCTACCCAGATTTTTGACATTTTTCGATGCCCCCAAAACCCTTCCTTCTTAAGGAAGATACGAGATTTTCATTTTCCTACCTTCTTGGTTGCCATTTCCAAATTTAATTTTATTTTTTTTTACTCCAACATTATTATTTATTTTATATTTATATTTATCATTTTGTTACTTCATTATTTTTAAAACTTGTGATTTTAATTTAAATGAATGAAAATGTTATAATTTTAAATAATTTTATGATTATAAAATAAGTTTTTGATTTAAAATTTAAAATTTAAAATTTAAAATTAAAATTCTGATTTTAATTTTAATTTCTAATTTGAAACTAATTTTATGATTTTTCAAATAAAATTTTAATTTTTAAATAATATATAAATTATTATTATTATTATTATTATTATTATTATTATTATTAATTTTAATAATATATAAATTATATATTTATGACGTCACCAATTCGACAATGGTTCGACCACCGGTCCGACCAGTGAACCGTGAACCAATAACTTTTTCAATTCAATGACCGCTCCGGTTATGAAAACATTGGTAATAACAATGTTATTAGAAGCTATTTAAGAATAAATTAAAAATAAATTATAACATTGAAATTTTAAAATTGGGAACCAAAAGATGAAATTAGAAAGAACACACACATGCAATGACCTCCTATATTTATATGTCCATATTCAAGATTGGAAATGAGATTAGGGTAATAGTACACTAGAGCGACAACATTGGATGATGATGAAATGTAATGCTTAAATCGACACAAATAGATGTGTAAAACTAGGCTCATATGATACTAATCCTAATAAAATTAGGATTTTACAATGTTTTGGTATTAGTTGACTTTCAATAAAAATTTTAATATGAAATTACATTTTAAAAATATGGCTTTGATATTTAAAATAAATATTAAGGGCATAATATTTTTCTAAAATTGCATTTAAAAAATGTGGCTTTTAGATATTAGGATTTTAACTATACTAACCTAAGGTAATCACTCTAAAGGGGGGGAATAAGATGATGACCACCTTTTACAAATTTAAACTAAGAGAGGAAGTGACAATTGGAAGTAATAATATAAAAAATGGAATGGAAAAAATTGCATAGAAAGTGAAGAGAGTAGGTATGAGAAATTGCAAATACTAACTTTTATAATGGTTTAATACAACTCAACCTACATTTATTCTCCTGAGACTCCAATTGGATGAGGATTCCACTAACAAGGCTTCCAATCGGAGCTCACAAATAACAAATAGAGTTAGAACACATATGACTAAGATGTTTAAACCTAAATCCTCCTCCCAATGTCATCATCATCCTCATCCAATGTATCAATAATAAAAAAATTTCCACTAATATCAAATCCTCATATTTCATCTAACTTGTCATCTTCATGAGTTGGTGTCAAATTCAAATTCTTCTCTTTGTAGCCTCCACTTTTACCTAGCATAAAGTATAAATTAGGTGCAAATATTACAAGTTCATTAATAAATTTAACCAAATTTATAACTTTTTTTTTTTTTGTACTTACTTGCAAAGTTATCATGTTTTCTTTTCTAGGAATGTGAAGAAACTATATATGTTATCCATTAACACTTAATTTTTGCATGACATAATTCTAATAGCATCAATGTTAACTAGTTTATTTTCTTCAAGGTAACACAGATTAAGCAGGAGAAAAGGAGTTTCTTTACAATCCATTCATCATTTGAATCAATCTTCTCTATCAAAATTGGATCAACATTTTGTTTTGTTGTTTTTTTTTTTAGACTTCACTTTCTCAATCTAATGTTGTACCTCACATACACTAGAGTAATTGACCTCTTATGTCCAAGTTCATTTCTCTTTTTTGTATGAATCTATAACTAATAAAAGAAATAAATTTATATGTTAACATTAAATCAAAGTTCTTTAATATTAGAAATTTAGAATATCAATATATGTACTAAAAACAGAAATATTATTGATTCAAAAGTACTCTAATTTCTTTCGCATCTTGAAGCACTACATGTGAGGTTAAGGACTCCAACAAACTTCCACAACTCTAATTTTGAATCCCCAAAACATATCTACCAACTTGTAGGACTTCTTAATTTTCAAGAATCAATTGTAATGTGACTTCCAAATTCACCCCTTACTTGATCATATGAGTCTAATTGAATGTCAAACTTTTAAACATTCATGGCAATCCAACATCTGATCCATGCATTCAAGTAATCCCTTCATCACTTTATCCATATTAGAAAACTTATATTTATAGTATAAGTGAAGGTTAAGATAATAACTTGTTGCATGTAAAGATCAATGAAGGTGTGAAGTCCATCTTGCATGTATTTTTTTTTTTTCCAAATTAGGTCATATTTTCTCTCTATGCCCCCACAATTACATGCAATCTTGTCCTTGGTTAAGTTCATAAACTCATAAATATAACTCATGGTTGGCTTCTCTATTAACACTAATTAAAGGATTAGTGGTTTTTATACCAAAAAACAACATGAGGCCAAAAATTTGAATTAAACAACACTATACTTCAAGCTTTTACACCTTCAACCTTTTTTACCTATGTACTTGAACACTAATTTTCAAATGAGAACATTGTTATAAGAACTTGTTTTTTCTTATAAAGACTTTGGAGAGTAAGAAATACATTAGCAAACTATGTAAGGGCTTGAGAGTGAAGTCGTGTAAGTAGTGATAATTGGTGAAGTGAGAGAGAGAAAGAGATAAGTGAGAAGAAAAAGTGAGAACTTGAGAGGAAAGCAAAAGAAGAACCTACCCGTTAAGACGAGAAAGAAATTTCAATGTAGAATTCATCAACAAGATGATGTCACGAAGTGAGAACAAAATAAGCACTTTCGTCGTAGAGAGGCTATTGTCAAAGAAGAGTCAAATCTTCAAGTAGCCAAAGGTCTATTATTTTCTTTCTCTTAGTTTTTGGGGTTAAATAATAGAATTTCATCAAAATTTTGTGTTTTTTAAGGTTAGCCACCTCAAGAACCAAAAGACTCGCACATCAAACAATGAGGTGTAAAAGACATACGCAAAGCACACCTCAAAAAAGACCTCAAGCCAAAAGGCATGTGTTGAGAAAAAACCAACCTAGAACTAGGGACTGTTAGAGCAGAAACTAAACCAGAAAGAGATGACCAGTTTACAAAGAACTTCTCTTAGGAATAAAGTCAAACAGTTTGTACACAATCAACCAAGATCAAGAACAAAATAGAATTATCGTGGTTCGATCAACTTGATCTACATCCACACTGATTTCCTAAAGCCTTTATTAAATTTTACCAACCAGAGCTTACACAAGAATCAAAAACAAAGAAATTACAGTTTTTCTCCAAGAACCCTCCTCACCTCTATTTCTTTCTTTCTATATAGGAAAACCAAAACAGACCTGTGGTTATGGATTTCAAAGCTCTTTTTTTTTCTTGCACTCTATTATGTACAATTGAATGTCTTGATCTAGTTTTCTCGAGTCTGAATCTTTTATAACAGTAAAAAAACTCTAACTATCTAACAACACTCCCAAGATAGTCGTTATCCTACCCAGGTCAGCAAGTTTTCTGTTTGTTAGTTAAGCTTAGTCAACAACCTTGCCACTTGTCACTTGATAGTTGGCAAACTCTACAAAACTCCACCTTGACAACCTATTAAGTTGACAAGTGTTTGAACTACCTTCAGGTCTCAGTACCTTCCCTAATGGGAAGTCTTCAACAGCCTCCCATGTTGACCAAATTCAAACAGTGTTTGAACTTAGTCACATTTAGAGACTTAGTCAACATGTCGGATGGATTGTCTTTAGTAGGAACTTTTCCAACTCCAATCTCTCCTACAACAATGATATCTCTCACAAAGTGCAGTCTTACATCAATATGTTTGGACCTTTCGGGGGATGATTGATTCTTGGCTAAATGGATTGCACTTTGGTTATCACAATATACAACAATTTTACCTTTGTACATGGCCAATTCTTCTGTAATACCCTTTAGCCAAATTGCCTCCTTCACAGCCTCTTTCATTGCCATGTATTCAGCTTCAGTGGTTGAGAGAGCTATCATTGATTGAAGGTTGGCATTCCAACTCACTGCTCTCTAAACATGGTGAATACATACCCAGTAAGAGACTTTCTTATGTTAATGTTCCCAGCATAATCAGCATCTACAAACCCTAGTAACTAAGTTCCCAACTCACTATTACCTCCATAAACTAGCCCCAAGCTTCTAGTACCAACTAAGTATTGAAGAAGCCACTTTACTGCTTGCCAATGTGGCTTTCCAAGGGAGCTCATGTATCTACTTATCATGTTAACTGCATATGCAAGATCAGGTCGAGGACACACCATAGTGTACATCACACTGCCCACCATGCTAGCATAAGGTATCATTTCCATAAACATTTTCTCTTCATGAGTCTCAGGTGCTTGTGTTATGGACAATCTAAAATGTTTTCCTAGAGGAGTACTCACTGTCTTTACATTATTCATCTCATATTTGCTTAGTACCTTTGAGATGTATGACTTTTGAGATAGCTTAAGTAACCTCTTGCTTATATCTTTTTCTATCTCCATTCCCAAAATCCTCTTGGTTGAACCAAGATCTTTCATTTCAAATTCAGCCTTAAGCATCTCTTTGACCTGCTCCAAGTGTCTTCTCTCCTTACATGCCACCAGCATGTCATCCACATATAGTAAAAGATATACCATGTTGCCCTTAGTTAGCTTAAAATATACACATCCATCATGGTTGCTCCGATTGAAACCAATATCTAGAATGTACTTATCAAATCTCTTATATCATTGCCTAGGTGATTGCTTTAAGCCATTAAGAGATTTCTTAAGTAAACATACCTGACCATCCTTGATTCCTCCCCCAAAGCCTTCGGGTGGTTGCACATAAATCAACTCATCAAGTTCTCCATGTAAGAATGTTGTTTTCACATCTAGATGATCTAACTCCAAGTCTTCATGAGATACAAAAACTAGCAACAATTGGATTGAATTATGTTTGACTACAGGAGAAAATATCTCATTATAGTTAACACCCTCCTTTTGTGAAAACCCCTTAGCCACCAGCCTTGCCTTGTACCTTAGAGTCTCCTCCCCTAGTGTCCCTTGCTTTCTTTTGAAAACCCACTTGGAGCCTACTAGCTTTCGGTCCTTAGGTTTAGTGACCAATTCCCAAGTCTCATTTTTCCTCAAGAAATCCATCTCCTCTTGTATAACTTTTACCCACTGATCAGTTTTATTGTTGTTGATGGCTTCTTAGTACGTTTTTGACTTCATATCCACTATTTTTTCAGCTACACTCAATGCAAATGTTGTCATCTCAGCTTGGTCATACCTCTTGGGAGGTTTGACTTGTTTTTTCTATCTGTCTCTTGCCAGACTATAGGACTCTAGCTTGAGTTGGTTCATCTAGTCTTTCCTGTACTACTTCTTCTTGAACTGTCTCTAATGAAGTCTCTGTAGACTTTTCAAGTTGCAAAGTCTCATACTCCATCTCAAACTGTAACTGATATGACTCTTCCACATCTTTGGCTGGAGTTTGTTTTGGCATATCTTGCTCATTAAAAGTTACATCTCTGCTAATTATACACTTCTATTTGCCTTGTGTTTCTATCCACAACTTGTAATCTTTAACTCCTTTCAGATACCCTAAGAAAGTACACTTTACAGCCGTGATTCTAACTTATCTATTTTGGTGTGTACATAAGTTGTGCACCCAAAAACTTTGAGATGTTGATAATTTACAGCTTTCCTAATCCATTTTTCTTAAGGGGTTTTGAATATTAATGTTGATGATGGGCTCCTGTTGATCAAATGGGCACATGTTTCTGCAGCCTTAGCCTAGAAAACCTTTAACAACCCTAAACTTGACAACATGCATCTTACCCTCTCCAAAATGGTCCTATTCATGCGCTCAACTAGGCCATTTTGTTGAAGTGTATATATGACAGTTCTATGTGTAGCTATGCCTTCATTTTGACAAAATGAATTAAAATCATTTGATAGGAACTCAAGCCCATTATTTGTTCTCAACTTCTTTCATTTTCTGCCTACTTGAGTTTCAACCGGAATTTTCCACTCTTTGAACTTTAGGAAGGTCTCACTTTTATTATTAAGAAAATAAATCCACACTTTCCTAAAGTAATCATCAATAAGAGTTAAGAAGTACCTTGCTCCACCTAACGACGGTACCCGTGATGGTCCCCACAAGTTAGAGTGTATATAATTCAGCTGGTTTTGTGTTTCATGTACTGTTTTGGCAAACTTCACCCTTGTAGTCTTGCCAAACACACAATGTTCACAAAAAGGCAAATCTGTCAGCTTGTAGTTTCCTAGCACCCCTTGCTTCTGCAGCTCTTGTAGTCCCTTATGGCTAATGTGACCAAACCTCTGATGCCATAGCTTGGTTGTCCCCACATCTTCCTTCAGCACAGTAGAAACCTTGTCTATCACAGTTTGGCCTATAAGGGTATACAACCCATTTTTAATTGTCCCTTTCATGACAGTAAGTGAGCCTCTAGCCACTCTCAAAGAGTTAGGTTCTAACTTGAATGTATATACTAACTTGTCTAGCATTCCAAGTGAGATAAGGTTTCTTTTTAACTCAGGTATATACCTGACATCTTCAAGAACTCTTTCAATGCCATCATAGTGCTTGATCCTGACAGTACTAGTACCAAGAATCTTTCAATGTTTATTATTTCCCAGCATGACATGACTTCCATCAGTTTCTTTAAAGTCTTCAAACCAAGCTTTGATAGGACACATGTGAAAAGAGCACCCTGAATCAAGTATCCACTCCTTGACCGAGTCCACCTCTGTCACATTCAGCACCTCAGCAGTGTCATATCCATCCAAAATCACAACAACATCACCCTCATTCACGGTTTTCTTGATTGTGTTTTGTCTCCTATCCGGGCAATCCTTCTTGAAGTGCCCTTTCTTGTGACGGATAAAACACTTGAACTTCTTGGTCTTGGATTTTGATCTAGCCTTTGAATTATTGCCCTTTTTTTTTTCTCATTCGTCATATCTGCCCCTGATGTTTAAACCCTCACCCGACTCATCCTTGGGTTCTTCTTGTTTCTATAATTCTCTAGCATGCAAAATGGACTACACCTCATCAAAGGTTAGGTTGTCTCTCCCATACATTATGACCTCTTTCATGTTAGTATATGATGCATCTAAAAAAGTCAGTAACAAAATTGCTTTATCTTCATCTGATATTGTGATATCAATATTTTCCAAATCTAAGATTATCTTATTGAAGTGATCAAAATGCTCTTCAATTAACATACCCGGGGTCATCTTGAATGTGTATAACTTGATCTTCTTATGTAATCGGTTTACTAATGACTTGGTCATGTATAGGCTCTCAAGCTTGAGCCACAACTCAGCTGCAGACTTTGTTTTGGCCACCTCTCTTAGCACAGTATCACCTAAAGAAAGAATGATGGCACTGTGAGCTTTCTCCAACAATTCTGTCTTCTCTTTTTCTTGCATGGTATTGGGCAGGTTTTTCTCTCCAAGTAAGGCATCTTGGAGCCCCTGTTGAACCAGTAATGCCCTCATCTTTAGTCTCCATAACCCGAATTCATTTATGCCTGTAAACTTTTCTACATCAAACTTTGTAGTCCCCACTATAACCCAAAGGCTCTGATACCAATTGTTGAGAAAAAAAAAAAACCAACCTTGAACTAGGGACTGTTAGAGCATAAACTAAACCAGAAATAGATGACTAGTTTACAAAGAACTTCTCTTAGGAACAAAATCAAATAGCTTGTACACAATCAACCAAGATCAAGAACACAAGAGAATTATTGTGGTTCAATCAACTTGATCTACATTCACACTGATTTCTTGAAGCCTTTATTAAATTGTACCAACCAGAGTTTACACAAGAATCAAAAACAAAGAAATTACAGTTTTTCCCCAATAACTCTCATCACCTCTATTTCTTTCTTTCTATACAGGAAAACCAAAACAAACCTGTGGTTATGGATTTCAAAGCTCTCTTTTTTTCTTGCACTCTATTATGTACAATTGAATGCCCTAACCTAGTTTTCTCTAGTCTGCACCTTTTATAACAGTAAAAAAACTCTAACTATCTAACAATACTCCCAAGATAGTCGTTATCCTACCCAGGTCAACAAGCTTTCTGTTTGTTAGTTGAGCTTAGTCAACAGCCTTGCCACTTGTCACTTGATAGGTGGCAAACTCTATAACATGCACACACCTTTTGTGTGTTGCATTTTTTTCCAACGCCTCAAGGTGTTTTCAAGACATCTCGAACACATTTGTGTATATACAATGAATTTAGGGGAGTTGGGTGTACAAAATGAAAAAGTGAAATGCAAGATCCTAGTGCACTAACAACTTTATAAAAAGATCTTAAGAAAAATATTGAACTTGGAATATCATCTCTTTGATGTTGTCTCCTTCTTGATTTTCTTTTTATTTTGATATATTCTTGATTGTCTCTTTGAAAATTTTTCTTATATGATCATATTTGAAATATAATTATTAACTTCAAATGTTGTTGTCATTGTTAAAATCGATATTAGCCAAATATTAGTTTCACATTAGATTTAACACAAATCACATAATATGAATGTGTCTTCGTTTGTTTGAAAAAGGGAAAAATAAATAAATAAATACAAGAGACACTGTGTTGGCACACTAGTAATAAAATAAGGGCTAGGTTTTTCTTCACTGCTCTATGGGGCAAAGAACAAGTACACGTAAACCTCCTCACCCATCAAGTCAAAAAGGCGAAGGCAGTACTAAAACAGATCTCAGCACACAAAGTTGACTTCTAGGTCAACACTCTGCATGGCATGAAAGATACCATCGTGGCCTGTTTGCGTTTGAGCATGCACCCTGCAGTGCATCCAGCAACCCCTCAACCTTATCCAACATGGATTCAGTCTCAGGCAACACCATGATACACACCAACACACAAGATGATCAATCGTTCCAAACTTGTTGGACAAATCATAGGATGTGCAGGACATGTGCAGTAAATGGCATGATGTGTATAGACTCATTCTGTATAAGCCAATTTTATTTTATTTTTATTTTAAAAAAAACTTAATGCCAATAAAAAAAGAACTAGAAATATTTTATCATTTTATTTATTTGAATATTCTTTATTATTATTTTTTAATTGGAGGGCTTGAGAGAAAAAAGGAAAAAAAATTAAATATCACAAAAGTAAAATTTTCTCAAATATTCTAAAATTTTATATGCGATTTTTAAATTTTGCTAGAGGCATGATTGAGTGGCCTTGCCCCCACCCTGAACGGACCAAACCCTCTTGGGCACAGCGTTCCCTTTGAGCACAACGATGAAACTTCCACCCTATAAACCTCCAAACAAAATCCGAAAAGCCATTCTTGTCCGACCAAAGGAGCCCCAGTATGACAAAGGGGCAGGAACACGAAGTCACAAAATTATATGAGATAAGAAATATATATATTTACGAAGAAAATCCAACCAAAGTGGTTAAGCTTCATCAACCAAGAAAACACAGGCGGCTACAGATTTTCCCGAACATGTGCTCACCGCCTGGCAGAAAATAGCGGCCAGGAAGAGGCCACCTCATGCTGAGAGATGTGCCACGTGGTAAAAAAGGCGTAGCCCTTTCTTTGTCCCTAAGACACAGCCGGTGAGCCAGCTAGGGTCCGCGTTGTTGCTTACTCATACTCGTTAAGTTTTGCAGACGACCTTTTACATATTTTTTGCTTTGGGGTCTCAGAAAACGTCTGACTAAGTAGCACTAGTACTATCATTATCATCTGTAGAGTGGTATACGGGCATGTCATGTCGTCCGAAGATTCTAAAGGGTGACTTTCTATTTCCTTCTTTCCACTGATGTGACCCTTTAATTTCCTTTCCTTTTCCCCTTGCCTGCTCTTTCTTGATTTCACTGCTTCTTTGTTGTTCTTTTTGTTGGTTTCATTGTCTTATGTTGAAATTTTATGGGGGTGATGTAAATTTTTGTGTTGTAGTATTCTTGGTGCAAATTATGAGCATTTCTGGTGTAGGTTTGGTGCGCCTGATATTTTGAACAATTGAAGAGGATTGAACCTTTGTTTTTTTTCTCATTTTCTTTTGGTGCATCAGAGGCTTCGCTGTTTGTTTATTCCAGTAGTGGTTTTTAAGCAGTTTTCGAAGTTCTTTATTAAAATAGTCTGCTTTATATTATGGGCTCTTGTGGGAAGAAGTCTAGAGTTTAATCCTACCATGGGGTGGTTTCAGGGAAGGAAAAAATGCTAAAAGACGCAACGGGTGCGATTCTATAGCAGACACTCTTGCCAAGTGGAAGCACTATAACCAAGAACTTGATTCTGCCAACCAAGGAGTAAACAGGAAGAGAAAGGTCCAATCCTTGGGCTCCAAGAAGGGATGTATGCCGGGAAAAGGCGGGCCTCTGAACTCCGGTTGCAGCTACAGAGGTGTTAGGCAGAGGACGTGGGGCAAGTGGGTGGCTGAAATTCGAGAACCCAACACTTTAAGGGAACTTGGTAAGGGGAGAAGAAGGCTGTGGCTGGGTTCCTTCTCCACTGCAGAGGAAGCAGCTCGTGCCTATGATGAAGCTGCAAGGGCCATGTATGGTTCTTCCGCCCGTCTCAACTTTCCTGAGGACAGTCAACAATCAGTTGAGTTCTCTCAAGACTCCACATCAACTACAACCAGCACATCGCCCCCCAAATCTATAGAAAGACCAAATAAGTTTGGGACTAGCTTTGCTGAGGAATCAAGTGTAGAACCTGAGTGCCCTGTTGTTTGTCCAAAAGACAATAATAGTACACCTTCCGACGAGGTAGAAGTTGAGACACCTATGGATGAGGAAAATTGCGAAAATGCCACAGATACTGGTGGTTGCTATGGCTCCGGTAATGAGCTTGAGTACTTCCAGAATTTGTTGACACAAGAAACCTATGATTTTGGTCAATTACCAATTGTTACTTCCCCTTCTAATGATGTTGAATTCAAGACCCCAATAATATGGCAAGCAAATAATGAAGAACTTGAGGAGAGTCCAGAGAACAGTGACCATCATGGCTTCAACAAAGGCTTCTGGGATTTGTTATTGGGAGGACCATCTGACATTGAGCCTTTAAATCTAATAGGTACTGATAACCCTGCATTGGAGCAAACTGGGAAGTATAATTTTGGTGATTTTTCATTTACTACCATGTCTTGGACTGGTTCTGAAGTTGAGACACCAGGAATGAAGGAAGAAAAGAAAGAACAACTTGAGGGAATCATGGATTACAGTGGTCATCATGGCTTCTACGATAAGCATAGTCACTTCCGAGCATTCAAAGAAACAGTTAACATTAAAGGTTCTGAGGCAATCAATACTGATAAATCATTGACACAAGAAGGGAACTATGATGGTGATCAACTCCTGTTGCCTTTAGAAGGTCACATGCAGTTTGGGAGACCATCAGATTGCTCCCCCCAGTCTCAAAACCCAGATGCCCAACCGCTCAGAGAATTGCACCACATTGGGGAGACAGATGCCAGTGTGGATTACAAACTGGATTCCTTGGAACCCGAAAGCTATCTTGACTTCAATGATCCAAAGTTGCTAGAATCATGGTTCCCTGATTTAGGATTTTAGTCATGTTAAAGGGGCTTATTGTGATGTTCCTCATTTTATTGGTCTTTGGTTTCCTGAGACCACCCTCACTTCATGCTTTTGAGGAATTTTTTTTTGTCAACATGCTTTGGCATTGGTTTTGCAGTTCTCCTATAGAGGCTTTTGTTCTCTGTTCTCATATAGAGGCATTCAGAATTAACAGGTAGAAGGCATTTGCCTTGTATCCCTTTCAATCATAAAGCAGAGACGATTACTTAACATAGGTTTATTCAGATGTGAGATTGACAGATATCCAGACGCATTGACATTGAGTGTACAGTAGTTGCTTTCTTAAGGAAAGTTTTTTCAGTCTGCCAAAATCCCTTGATGCTATGTAATCGTTAACTTGAATTCAGTGAGGAAGCAGGTATGGTTTTACCTCTTTTCTATGTATCCCTTCTCTTCTAGCATATGTTCGCTGAATTTCTGGCCAGCTCAATGTTATTTAAACATCAAGATATGGCTCAATTCAAAAACACTTAGAAGAAATGCCCTGCCACTGCATGAGCAACTTGGTATTGATCATTAGGATAAATGCCTAAGAGTTTGAAAATGTTTGTTGTAAGGGTAAGGGCTTGAATCCTTAAGAATAGACAACAACAGTACCCGGATGCTTCAGTAATTCATGCAATACTGTGGAAGGCCATATGCTCTGTAATCTTTTATCAGATCAAGAGCATTCATACATAATGATATGTATTATAATAGAAAAATTGACCAATTTATTTAGAAAAGTAAAAGGAGAGAGGAACTTACATTACTCTTTTTATATCCTTTCAAGCCTGTTGTCTTGATATTTCAGCCTTGCTGATTAATGTGCAGACCCAATGAAATCAGTAATTTCCATATGAAGCTGCGTGATGTAGTTATTCTAGAATGATTTGAAGACAATTTGGAATGTCAATCTCACCAGCTAATGAGTAAATTAGTCTGGTAGCAGTTTAAGGTTCTACAGCTCATTTTATTGATTTAGTTAGTTTTCCAAAGACTCCATCCAAGGAAAGGCACAAGATTCTCTGCTACATAATTTCTTGTTAGTTGTTTGCAACATAAGCATAGAGTTTGTTCAATACCTATCATTCCTGCATGTTAAGTTCTCTTAGTGAAAGGTCAGTTGCTTACGATCTGACAGGATATTTGGGTTTAACATGCCACACTAGGAGAAATAGTGAACCAGTTCAAACTCATTAACAAGATAGAACTCCCAGATAAAAATCAGCAAATACAAGTTGCAACATGCTGGAATATACCAATAATTGTTATTCCTTTAAGAATATGCTGTAAAAATTCAAATCAGAAGAGCATTACAAGTACTAGAAATCACACTAAAAAATCTATAAAAATGACTTCTCAGACTATAGAACTATTGAGAGAAAAAAAAAAAAAAAAATATATATATATATATATATATATATATATGAGATACCTTCTCTTCATAATATATTGTTGCAAGGCAACATGTAGAGAATATCAACCTCTGATTGCTAGTATGCTGAGCTACTGGTCAGAGGAAAAAGGAGAATATACAAGATATTTTTAATCTGAATTAGAACATGGTGGATTTGGAGACAAGCAACTTGCATTTGAAACCCTTGCCATATGTTACCTCCCATTTGTTCCCGAAGTGCCAGCATCTCATCTCTGGTAACTAGTCAACAGCCTATTGAGAGCCATCCTCACCAATAAAATTTAGCCAGCCTCAATAAAAGAATAGGGATGCTAAAACCACAGCACAATATCTAAGTCGAAGTACTGCTTAAAGTGGTTGATCCAATGGTTAATAAAATCTGGAGCACTTTAATGTGTCATGTCCCATGACCCCAATGGCAGTCACCATCATGAGCAGAAGATGGAAAATTTTAGGCCGAACTTGAGTATCTTAGTCACTTTCCTGTTCCATCTCAGACTTGGACCAGATCATTTTCCATGGCCCACTTCTAGTGCTCAACCTAAAATGTATAAATCAATCTAAGAAAAGTACAAAGTACAGGTAGCAATAGCAATTCAAGAACAAGCTACAGGCTTTAGATTTGAATAATCTAGGCCTCAGGCAAGAGATAGCTACAGAAAAAAAAAAGAGGGGGCAAAAATGTGTGAATATGTGTGTGTGTTTGAGAGAGAGAGAGAGAGAGAGCAGACCAGGCCAGGTTTTGGATGACCTATGGTTTAAAAGTAATCAATTTTCATGTATGTGTATATATATATATGTGTGTGTGTGTGTGTGTGTAATGAGCAAAAGAAAAATGTTGTGTCATACGCAATCTAATTAGTGGAAATTAACAGCTATGTTCCACAAAAATAGTGGCAAATGACAAATATTTTATGCTACATATTCCAAAACAGTAGACCCCCTCTTATCTCATCAATTCAATTATTAAGGTAAGCAGTTGATATTACTTCTACATGAGCAGAAATTAGTCTACCTCCAAATGCCAGCTACAACACGCAAGGTCATGAAGAGAAACAACCCAGTCCAGACTCCAGCCAAACCACATACAGGAGCAGCCAGCAACAGGAACACTGAAGATATTAGTGCAACTAATACCTGCTCATCACAAACAGCAAGTTAAGAAAGAAGATGTGGAAGAATGAAAAATTTATAATCATATACACAGAATGGTACCATGGAGTAGGCAGCATATCCAAAGTCTGAAACCCCATAGTAGAGTCCATCAATAACAAATGCAATAGCATTCATTGGTTGAGATCCAGCAACAAACTGCAAAATTTTATAACATAAATTTCGTAAATGACATAGCCCATGCACCAAATGTGGTAAGCCAGTTTATGCACTCACCATTAGAATGCCACATGGAAACAGTTCAAATAATCTTATTTAAAGGCTACTATTAGAAGGGACTCTTGTTCTCAAAAAATGGACACCTCCAAATAGAAGCCTATACATTACAGATGCAGATTGGACTGACTCTCTTGAAGCCAGTTTATGCACTCACCATTAGAATGCCACATGGAAACAGTTCAAATAATCTTATTTAAAGGCTACTATTAGAAGGGACTCTTGTTCTCAAAAAATGGACACCTCCAAATAGAAGCCTATACATTACAGATGCAGATTGGACTGACTCTCTTGTAGATAGAAACATAAATGAGGGGATATTGCTCTTTTATAGGAGGCAATATTGTTACATGGAGAAGAAAAAACCGGGCAGTTACAGCAAGATCCAGTGCTGAAACTGAAATTAGGACTATGGCTCAAGGAATCTAAAAATCAACGAAGTTGGAGCCTAAAGAATCAATGAAGATCTATGTGAAAATAAAGTTGCAATCAATATTACACATAACCAGTACAACATGATCGTGGCAAACATGATGAAGCAAATAGACATTTCATCAAAGAAAAAATTGAGAGTGGACAAATATCCACATCTTTTGTAACAGCCAAGCACTAGCTCACAGATATCTTCACAAAAGAAACCTCAACAATCGCTTTTGAATTTACAGTTAGCAAGCTATGCAGCAACTTGTGGGAGAGTGTTAGCAATAGCAACAAGGAATATGTCCAAATTCATAGAATCTGGTTTGGTTTAGTCAATGTTTTAAGTATGTTGGTTAGGGAGTAGATCATGAAGTTATTGTAAAAATTGATTAGGACTAGATCATGGAGTAATTCTGGGGATTGATTAGCTGTATATTTGACTTTTTTTCTTTCTTTACTAGCTGTAAGGATCATGCATTTATACCCTGCAAAACTTTTCTAGTCTAATTAAGTGAGAAATCACTTTTCTTCTCTCTTCCTTTATTCCACTCACAAAAAGGAATAGCTTCTAGTAGGCCCTGGAGAAGATTTCAAAGCATTTATTTACTCCACAGCTACTTGATTTGAACCTAGGAACTTAGGGCCAATCAAACAGCTCTCCATATGCCAATGATCATTCTCATGATCTTCAGACATCAACAAATCATATTCCTGTCAACAACTCTCAAAGTGCAATTTGCAGAGAAGGTAATTGACTATGCATCATCAGTTTCCAATGATACACATGATGGTTCAATTATGAGTGTCTAGTCATTCCCGAACATTCCATTAAATTCACCAGTTCTATGGAATATACATTGTGCTTTGGAAGTAAAATATTCTTCAAATTTGATTAGTTTTGTAAATGAAAGAGCAAAATCAAACTGAGCAAAAACCATATCATGCGATGCCTATCCTGGAATGTAAACTGGGCCAAAAAAGCAGGCCCGTCCAGCTTGACAGACTTCCAAAGTTGGGTGTAATCAGATTTCTTTGGGTGGGACAAGCCCGAGATTTGCACCCTTAGTGCCATCCTAAGACAGCCTACTATCACAGCCTACAGTGATTATCAACTAATCAGAACCCACCAAAAGCATAAGACTTTTTCACAACTTGGCATTAGACTGCAAGAGGATGACATTGCCTTTGCATGTTCAGAAGTGGGTGCAAACACCAATAGATTAGTTTTGTTAGTTTTGTCAGTTGTCTTAGAAGAAGTTCTTACTTAACTGTTGAGTTCCCTTATTTGTAAATATTTTTTTTTTTTTTTTTGATAAGTAAATAAGATATGCATTAAAAAAGGCTAATCGCCACAAAGCATACAGGGAGTATACAAAACGGCAAACGCCTCAAAAAGAGAAAAGGACCAAAGAGAACTACCTCCCCTTAAGTGGAAGCTATCCACTCCAAAAAACCTATAAGGGAGACATACTCCTCACCTAAATACACTTTGGCCCAATTCCACAAATTACAGACAAAAGAATTCTTTAGTTTCTGAATATTCAACTCACCCCCCCTAAAGGCTAACCTATTCCTCTCCTTCCAAACCGTCCAAAAAATACATAACGGAATGGATTTCCAAATCTGTTTCCTTTTCTTCCCTACGAATGAGCCCCTCCAAGAGATAAGAGTCTCCTTTACAGTTTCTGGGAGGACCCACTTAACATCTATCAACCCAAAAATAATGTCCCATAGGGCTCTAGTCACTATACAGTGTAAAAGAATATGATTTACATTCTCTTCTGCACAACCACACAAAAAACAACAGTTTGGGAGTTGCACCCCTCTTAACTGTAGTCTATCCAGAGTAAGCACCTTCCCCCACGTAGCCTCCCAAGCAAAAAAACATACTTTGGTTGGCACCCTATCCACCCATATTCTCCTTGCGGGAAATATTGTGGCATTAGGCTTGTCTAGCAGCCTGTACGCTTCTTTGACTCTGAACAAACCCTTTCTTCCCTGTTTCCACATAACTGAATCATCCTCCCTGGAGGGCCTATGACCCCTCAAAGTATGAAGCAGCTCCCCAACCATATCCAACTCCCAATCATTGAAGTCTCTCACAAAGACAAGATTCCAATCTCCTTGACCCGAATCCTGATCCCACATCTCCTCAATCGTAGCATCTCTATTCACAGCAAGGACAAAAAGATGATTGAAACATTGGGACAACGGAGTGTCAGTGCACCAACTATCTTTCCAAAATTTGATTTTGGAACCCTTTCCAACTATAAAAGCCAAGTTTTCCCAGCACCAATCCGCTTCTTTCATAATCTCCTTCCAGACCCCTACTCCAACCGCCCCAATAGCCCTCTTTGACCTCCAACCATAAACCTCTTGCCCATATTTCGAAATGATTACTTGTTTCCAAAGATAATCCTTTTCACAAGCAAACCGCCAAATCCACTTGCCCAGCAGGGCTCTATTCAAGGTGGCTATTCTCCTTATTCCTAGCCCTCCCTTGTGTTTTTCTGTACAGACCGCATCCCATTTAACCAAGTGGACTTTTCCCTCCAAGTTTCCTCCCCCCCATAGGAAATCTCTTTGGGTTTTCTCCACTCTCTTAGCAACAGACTTCGGCATTCGGAAAATAGACATTTGGTAAATTGGCATGCTAGCCAAAGTACTTTTTATGAGAGTGATCCTCCCCCCTTTGGAGATGTACTGTCTTTTCCACAACGCAAGTCTCCTCCTGACCCTCTCCTCCACTCCATCCCACATAGAAGAGGCCCTAGCTGGAACCCCTAGGGGAAGGCCCAAATACTGAGAGGGCAAAGACCCCACCCTGCACCCTAACTCAGCTGCCAACTCAAGAATATCCTCCACCTCTCCAACTGGAATAATTTCGCTTTTGGCTAGGTTGATTCGAAGACCCGAAGCCGCTTCAAACCAAAAAAGTATCCAGCTTAGGTGAGAAACTTGCTCTTTGTTTGCCTCACAAAACACAATCGTGTCATCAGCAAAGAATAGATGGGAAATATTCAAGGAGGTCCTACTACCGCCCCGAATGATGCATCCTGAAAGATATCCCCCCTCCACCGCTCTCCGTATAAGGACGTCCAGAACCTCCATTCCCATAACAAAAAGGTAAGGAGATAGAGGATCCCCCTGACGAACCTTATTTGTAAATATTTGGCATTCAAATCTAAATGGGTAATTATATTGAGTAGGATGTGTTCTTGAAAGTTTGTGTTTTGTTAGGTTACATAGCACAAACAAATAAGATTGCATTATGGGAAAGAAAAAGGATGATAGCTGAATAGTGTAATAGGCTGATTGCCTGTTCTGGATACCTTAGAATGCAGGTTCACAAGCTTGCATTCAACATGTGAGCACCAACATGCCATTGGTATCTAGTCTCCACTGAGGAGCTAGCATGGTTTTCAATTAGGGAATACATTGTTCAGAAAAATTGTTCCTTACCAATATACCAGACCAGGCAATCCCCAGAACTTCCAAATCTGTTGTGAATAAGCTAGCAAATGCCCCAAAGCCAAGGAAAAGGATAACAGCCAAAGCAATTCCTGTAGCTAAACCCATCTGCTTGAAATTCAAATAAAAATAAAAATTGAATGGCTATTGGACCAGAATTAATTGTCATCTCATTAAAGAAAATAAAAACCAGATTAAATTAACTAAATGCAGAGAAGGTAGGAACCAAGAATTTAACCTCGAGGACTTTGTAAATTACTTGCTGTGCTTCCTCATAATTCCCTTGGGAGTAGCCACTGGCAAGAAGAGCCTGTAAAATAAACATTGGTATTATGTTAAGAAAAAGGAAAGAAGCTTCAGCCATTAGACTCAGCCAGTTCTTTTAGATACATGTCTAACATGGCAGCCAGTAAACAAAGACAAATAAAAATGTAAATGAGGTGAACGAGTCTCAATTATAATAATAGCCAATTCTGGAACTAAAAGAAGAATCTAAAATGCACCTCAACAATGGAAAAGCCCAGGATGCACTGCAAAAAGTACATGCCACATGTATGCAAGGACCATAACCAGTAATAGAGGCACCATCTAAAAGACATCCCTTGGTCAGGAATTAAAATTTTTAATTGATTATAATAATAAAAGCCATTAGATTCTTTTAGATGGAGAAACATAGAAAAGACATCAGGCAGAAAGGTCAGTCATTGTACATTGGCTTCAAATCAGAAAATATCCTAATTGGGAGCCCTGAAAATGTTAAACCCAGCATCTTCATGGTGGACTCATGTCCAACACAGAGATGGCATTCCAGATCCAATATCTATGAATTTGTCTCCTTGTTGCCAAAAAGCAACTATGAAGAGCCTCACAAGTGCTCTGTGATACTTTTAAAATATATCAATAAAGTTCCTTTTGTTTGATATTCTATTAAACTTGGTGATAAGCAAATGCCTGAAAAAATGCAAATCATGATATACCTGGCCAGAAAGGGCTAAAGCATCAGTAAGCAAGGATATTGCTAACCAAACTTGTAGGCAAATCTGATGACCTGCCATTGGTATAGTGCCCTCTCTTGCTGCCATAGATGTTGCAAGTGTCATAGTTGCAAGCACTGCTAAGGTCCTGCCAATTAGTAGGCCGCCTGCGAAATAATATGAATATTTTAGGAAAAGATTCAAAAGAATGTAACTCTGGAGTTGGATGGTCATATTGAAAGGTTTTGTCTCCTTAAATGTAGAAGCGCTACTACACCAATAAGAAATAGGTCATTTTAGAACAAAAGTTTATTTGAAAAATTGGGATGTTCTCAACTAGATTTCTGTATTTCCAAATATTTCTTAAAAATAAATTTTGTGTAGTGCTTATTTTCAATCATTCTCTATATTTGTAAAATTATTGTTTAAAACAATCCCAAAAAACAAGTGAAAACAACTTTAAATAATTAAGAATTATCTCAGAAAAACTTTGTTTCCAAAACAATTCTCAAAAACTTGTTTTGGGAATAATTGACAACCAAACATATTTCTATGTTTTTTTTTGTTCTCAAAAACAAATATATATATAAAACAAAAAACTATTCTCAAAAACAAAGACTGCTCTCAAAAACGATTCCCAAACATGGCCATAGTTTTTCAAAAACATTTCTTGTTGAATCCAAATGTCATGGCTCTAGATACCTCTCCAATTGAATTTAATTTGAGAATATATGGATAAATTTTTCAAGTGCCCAAATAATAAAAACCAATGGGCCTCATTATCCACTAACATGCACAAAGATGCAATGTCAGGACCAGATTGGATTCCATTAGCAAAAAATGACTAGTTCTCTCATTTCAAGGTATACATCTACCATGACTTTCTCCAACTTGCATGATAATATGTTAATTGCTTACCTATGATAATCTTTATCTTGCATCCAGTGATAAATTAGGTATAAAATTTCTGTAATGAAATGTGATTGTATAGGAAAAAAGAGTGTATCCAACTGAAATATAATTTCAACAAACACCTTAAGAGCTAGTTTTAAAATTTAATGCTGATTATTTAAATACGTTATTTGTTTTTAGCATCAAATTCCACAGAAATTAGAAAGTCAAAGCTTGTTTGGATTAAAGCACAGGTGTGTTTTATCATGGCAAAAAAAAAAAGTCATTATATGAACTTCACATGGATAATCAATTCAGTCATCATTGTATCAGAAGAAGCCCTTGTATGATTAGATCATGAAGCTTAAGTCAAATATCACAGAACTTGCAAAGAGATGTACCAGATTTTAGATACCGGGCAATCCTCATTCCATCAATGTTTGGAGAGATGAGAAACACTTTGTCATTCAACTCCCATAGGAGGACAAAAGCAATCAAATATCTGAAATGATAATGAACAGAAGAAATATGATAAAATAAGAATAAAAGCAATAACAGTATATCATTCGCAGGAAGTCCATGCACTGAGCACATCAAAATTTTAGTTTTACCACATTCTTGACATACTCAGAAATTACAGTAGAAATTGCAGCACCACCAATGCCAAGACCAAGAAGAAATATCAAAATTGGATCCAATATTGCATTCAGTAAGTTGCCAGCACCTGATACAGTAGAAAATTTATCATGAGCGTAGCTAGCAAGTTTGGCATAATGAAGAGGGAATCAATTAGTTGAATCAGCAGTAGCATTCACTACATAAATGAAAGGGAACAATGACACACTAATTGCTCCATTAAAGCAGACATACCCTTTTCAAAAACCCAAAATTAAGGCTCCAGACCACATCCCAATCAAAAGACATTTTTTGTCAATGAAGAAACATCCAAGAAGCTTAGTCATTAGTTTGTTACATTTTAGCTGTGTAATTGAATTTTAGTCAGATGGGGTATTTTAATAGATTTACATATTGAGATTGTTTAGTGCCTTGTTACTTGTTAGGAGTCATTTCAATATGGATTTGTTTCTTGCTAAGGTCTAGTTGAGTCCTATCTAGATTTTAGTTAAGCTTAACTTGTTGAAAAGTTCTTACTTTGAAATGTTTACTTTCATTAGGTTTTACATTTGCTACACTAAAAATGGATATTGAATTTTGGACCCTGGGTTTAATAATTGAAGGCAATGGTTGCATGCTCCTTTTTTAAAATTCCTACTGTTCCTACAATCACAATTCCAGCCCTCAACTACCCATTGTTTCTCATCATGGGTTTAATTATTGAAGACAATGGTTGCATTCTCCCTTTTTTAATTCCTACTGTTCCTATAATCACAATTCCAGCCTTCAACTACCCATTGTTTCTTTCTTTCTACAACCTAAAAGCCCAATATTCATAACCCTAAAGTTTCAACTCTAGGGCATCACCCAAAACCCTACAGAAATGCCAGCACCTTATTTTTCAAATTCCAGCCATTAGCTACGTCAAAACCTTGCCCTCACACCCCACAATTGGATTCCATATAAAAAACCCCAAAACCATCACATTTTGCACATGTTGGCCCACCAATATAGAGGTTGCAGACAACATTATTCTAGGTTTAAGCACTGTTCTACTTGGGTGATTAACAGTAATTACTAAAAGTTGCTCTTCAGAAATTCCATCACCTTACTTTTACAAATTCCACCAACTAGTAACATTCAAAATATTGCCTTCAAACTTAATGGTAGGGTTCAGTTTTCCAAATCCTAAATCCATAACCTTTTTCAGTTTTCCCAATCCTTGTCCCACAAGAGATTGCAAACAGATTATTCAAGAGTTACATGCTCTCACGCGTCATGAATATGCACCTAGCAAAGTATTTTTTCAGAAGTCATTATCTAAAGGATGTGGTCAACTTATCACAATCTTCCTCAATAACCACTTCATGTCTGGATCAACTATTTTTGTTTAATCAATCATGACATCCTGTCTCTTAGTACATCTAGTATGGGCAGATTCATTTGTGGAGAAGTAAATCTCCAATGCATTCAAGCACTTTCCCTGATCCAACAACTCTGTTTACCACAGCTGACAACTTTTTAAGTCCAAGCATGGACATATAGAGGATAAAGATGGCAGGGGTTTAGGGTGGGGGCAGGGAGACTCCAAGTTCTATTTCGTGTAACAAAAAAGCAATTATCCTTATCAATATGCAGATGACAACTTAAGATTTGGGATCCATAACAATTCATTCAAACATTAGCAAGTTAGCATCTAACAGATTACATCTAGGATTTAATTTCATCGGCACCAAGCATATGAGCTACAAGTCAACTTGAATAGATTATTTGCAAAGATTCACAATTTACATAAATCCAGTAGATGATCGCATGTGCAGGATATACATAAATTCCTATTGATGACTTACGGTTATTGACACGAAATATGGGATAAAAAATAATAAGTTATGTCTATTAGATTGACTATACACATAGTTTATATAGGAGATTACAAGAGAAGAAATAGGAAACAAGAGACATAATAGGAAACTAACTTATTCCTAAATCATAAAACTATCTATTTACAGAAAAAGGAAACTAATAAAACTATCTATTTATAGAAATAGGAAACTAACATAATAGGAAAATAATTCTCCTATTCTATTTACAGCTCAACAGTTATAAATCACAATCAAACAAAAATTCATACTTCAATACTTACCAACAGCATATAGAGGTGTCTTTGTATCCTTAAATCCACGAAAAGTTCCTTGTGCAGCAAGTGCAATTACAATTGGTGGAGCACCAAAGGCCCTTAGGGTAAGAAACTGCTCAGCTGGTATGCGCATTGGTGAATCCTGTAACATAGCAAACATAACACTTTTAGACATGTTTATCATTGTTAGATGACAACACAGAATAAAATTTTGTAATCAGCCATAGTACATCCAAATAAATAGACAGAATTTATAAGGCATATTTGCACTTATGGAGCACAAGAAAGCAGAGCCAATAATTCTAATTACCTTTAGGTAGATATCAAACCCAGAAAATAATGTTATAAACATGATCTTCATGCTTAGTGTTGAAGATTTCAATCAGTCAAGGCCTATTGAGACACTATTTTGCCAGGAAAGCAACAAAAATCTCAGTACTATTGAGAATACTATGTGCTTGTTAGTTGAACAAATACATTCAAGCACAATAACAAACTTTGAATAATTAATAACCAAAACATAGAATGGAAGTTGTATTAAATGATCATTAAGAAAATTTGAGTGTTTAACATGATTAATTCAAAATCTGAATATTTAACTGGATTAATTTCCAGTAAACCAACTGTGAAGTTCAAGTCAAATAAGGAAGGAGTAAAGAAAATAAATAGATAAGCCTGGAAAGACTGCATCCATATCTCCATGCATCACTCTATCTCTTGTTTTAAAGCCTTCTCCATCTACATAGCTAGGCCCAAAACTGAAGAAAGACAAAGAGTTGTCTTAAGTAGACAGCTGGTTTAACATCTTTAACCAAACTATTTTTAAAAATATCTATCATACTAGGGGATTGATTACATGGAGTGGAGGCTAGAGCTCTCTGTCTTGCTCGAGACTAAACTGTTTCTTAGTGTCAACAGAGTGGGAGGACCATTTTCTGGGAAAGGTATTGAAGTGTGGAATAGAGATATCTTTGGGAATGTTGCAATCAGAAAATCAAAGGCTTTATCTCATATGGTTTTTGGGATTCCAAGGAATCAGCCCTATTGGTTGAAGAAGTAGAGACTAGAAGGGTGGCTTTGGAGGAGTTTAGAAAGTGGGCTTCTATGGAAGAAACAATGTGGAGACAAAATCTTAGAGCAACATGGTTAAGAGATGGGGACAAAAACACCAAATTTGCCCAAAAGAAGGCCAATGTGAATTGTAGAAGGAACTTTTTTACCAAAGTTAGAATTAATGATGTTTGGTTGTCTAAGGAGGCTGAAATAAAGGATGGGTGTGTAGGGATTTCCAATCTTTCCTATCTAAATCAAGAAATTGGAGACCGAGCATCAGTGGTATGAGCTTTGATGTTTTGGGGAGTGATGACTCTAGAAGTTTAAAGGAGCCTTTTTGACAGGAAAAGGTTTTCGTCGCCAAAAGGTAAGAACAAAAAGAAGAGGGGATACAAAAAATTCACTAGCCCTCATCTAGAATCTAACCAATCAAAAAATTTGATTAAAGGTAAAGGTCCTTCATCTATAACCGACTTAGTCCAAGACCAAAAATTACATACAAAAGAATTTTTCATCCTATGAATCGAAAGCTCCTCATTTTCAAAAGCAATTCTATTTCTTTCCTTCCAAACCGCCCAAAAAAGACATAAGGGGGCTGCCATCTACACCTTACTACACTTCTTGCCCATGAAGGTACTATGCCAACCAAGAAAGGTATCTCTAACCGAATATGGAAGGACCCACATCACTCCAAAAAGAGCAAACAATAACTCTCATAAAACTCTTGCCTTGGTGCAATCAATAGACTCTTCTTCCACACAACAAAGGAAGCATCTATTAGCTAAGGTCCACCCCCTCTTTTTTAGTTGATCCAAAGTTAACACCTTACCCTAAGAGGCTTCCCAAGCAAAAAAACCCACTTTAGTAGGAACACAAGGGCTCCAAATGATGCTCTTAGGAAACTGAACTGCACTTCTTGAATCTAGAGCACTATAAAGAGATTTAACAGAAAAAATCTCATCCTTAGTCTCTTTCCACAGCACCCTATCTTCCAAATTAAAATTAAGCCCCCGTCCTTGTATTGTCACAAATAACCTCTCCACCTCCCAATCATTGAAGGGCCTAGAGAACCTAGGGACTCCAACCCACTTTCTCACCCATTGAGTCTCACAACTTCACTATCCAAGCCTCTTTAGAAGTAGCTAAGGCATACAAAGAAGGGAAAGAATCACAAAGAGCATTGTTCTCCCCCATAGAGAATACAATTTTTTTTTGCAATAAAGACCCTTCCTTCCTGATTTCCTTCCAAAACCCCACACCAAACCCCTCCCTCACTTCCCAGGTACTCCATCCCCCTTCTTCCTCCCCAAACTTCTTACTAATTTCAGTCGCAAAGCGTCAGTTCCACTTACACAAAAGGGTCGTATTGAAAGTAGAAAGACATCTAACTCGTAAACCACCCTTCCTTTTGTCTGAACAGACAGTAGCCCACTTTACAAGATGAGGCTTCCTCTCCAAAGCTTCCCCACCCCACAAAAAATCCCTTTGAATTTTCTATAATCTCAATCTAACCACTCTTGGAATACGCAATAAAGACATAAAGTAAGTAGCTAAAGTGTGGGGTCTATGTAAGTAGCTAAAGCTTGGCTAAGAAGCTCAAAAGGGTGGTGGGAAGATGGTTTCAGCATATCAACATGCATTTATGGAGGGCAAATTGAATTTTGATGCAGTTCTTATTGCTAATGAGGCCATTGATTCGAGGTTAAAGAGCAATATCTATAGGACTATCATCAAGACGGACATTGAGAAAGCATACTATCATGTCAATTGGAATTTCTTAATTGCAATATTAGCCAAGATGGCGTTTGGTCAAAAGTAGATTACGTGGGTAAAATGGTACATATCCACAGTAAGCTTTTCTATTATAGTTAATGGGACCCCATCTAGTTTCTTTCAAAGTTCTAAGGGTAAAGGCAGGAGGCTCCCCTTTCGCTCTATTTGTTCATTTTGGCAATGGAGACACTCAATCAATTGTTTAGCAAAGCTAAGGAATGGGGTTTCAATTCAGGTTTCAAGGTAGGGGGTAGAAGTAGAGAGGAAAGAAAGTGTGTCACTTTTATTTGTTGATGACACTCTTATTCTCTATGATGCCAATCATGAGCAATTAGAATATTTAAGCTAGGTTCTTATGTGGTTTGAGGGGGTATTTAAAAATTAACTTAGAGAAAAGTAAGATTATTCATGTTGGGAGAGTAATTAATGTGAAGGCTCTTGCTTCCGTGTTGTGTTGTAAGGTGAGGAAGTTACCCACTTCCTACTTGAGTCTTCCTTTGGGAGCTGTTCATAAATATCCCAAGGTATGGAATGTTGCTGAGGAGAAATTTCAAAGAAAACTATCAGTGTAGAAAAGGTAATATCTTTCTAAAGAAGGGAGACTAACTTTGATCAAAACTACATTAGTAAGTGAAGAATTTCTGAATTCCTTTATTGATTCTTTAGGTACACACCATACACATATATATACACAACTGACTGAATAAGAAAAAATCAATCTAGCTTGATTCTCTCCTAAAATTAGGAAACTGAATCATCCTAAATGATCTCTCCTTCTTTATTCCTAAAATACTTTCCTAAATTAAAAAACCCTAACTTTGAATGCCAAATTTCAACACTCCCCCTCAAGCTGGAGAATATATATCATATAATCCCAGCTTGCAAGTTAAGTCTTCAAAGTTAGGCCTAGGTAAAGCTTTGGTGAGGATGTCTGCGGTTTGGTGCTTGGTAGGAACATAGTTCAATCTAACCGTCTCACTAGTCACCTTCTCTGTGATGAAGTGTCTGTCAATCTCAATGTGCTTGGTCCTGTCATGATGCACGGGGTTCTTTGCTATGCTTATAGCTGCCTGATTATCACACATCATCAGAATTGGAGATGAACTCGTTTGCCCCAGTTCACTAAGAACCCTTTTTATCCAAATCCCTTCACAGATTCCCTGTGCAAGAGCTCTGTACTCAGCTTCTGCACTACTTCTGGCTACAACTGATTGCTTCTTACTCCTCCAGGTAACAAGATTTCCCCAGACAAAAGAACAATATCCAGAAGTAGACCGCCTGTCAATGATGTTTCCTGCCCAATCCGCATCTGAGTATACTTCAGTGTCACGGTTCTCTGTCTTTCTGAAGAATAGACCTTTCCCTGGTGTCATTTTTAAATATCTAAGAATCCTGTAGACTGCTTCCATGTGTTCCTCAGTGGGGCTGTGCATGAATTGACTTACAGCACTCACTGCAAAGCCAATATCTGGCCGAGTGTGTGAGAGATAAATCAAGCGCCCGACAAGCCGCTGATATCTCCCCTATCTACCGGTGTACTTTCTTTCTCGATACCAAGTTTCTTCTGACTATCCATAGGAGTATCAATTGGTTTGCATCCAAGCATACCGGTCTCCTTAAGAAGATCGAGTATGTATTTTCTTTGAGAGACTACGATTTCCTTCCTTGATCTAGCCACTTCCATACCAAGGAAATATTTCAAATTTCCAAGGTCTTTAACTTCAAACTCCTCTGACAAATACTTCTTCAAATTCTGTAATTCCTCCATATCATTCCCAGATAGAATAATATCATCAACATAGACTATCAATATGGCCATTTTCCCGGCATGAGACTTCTTGACAAATAGAGTATGATCAGCCTGACCTTGTTTATAGCCCAGCTTCAGGACTGCTTTTGTGAATCTATCAAACCAGGCTCGGGGAGATTGTTTAAGGCCGTACAAGGATTTTTGGAGTTTGCAAACCTGATTCTTTGCCATACTTCCTTCGAAACCAGGTGGTATTTCCATGTAGACTTCCTCTTCTAGGTCACCATTTAGAAACGCATTTTTTATGTCCAGTTGTTGCAAGCACCAATCTTGATTGACAGCCAATGAGAGAAGAATCCTGATAGTGTTCAGTTTTGCAACAGGAGCAAAAGTCTCCTGATAGTCTATCCATAGGATTGCGTAAACCCTCTAGCTACCAAACGAGCCTTGAATCTCTCGACTGATCCATCTGCTTTGTATTTTATGGTGAAAATCCACTTGCACCCCACGGGCCTCTTCCCAACCGGCAAATCTGTGATAGTCCACGTCCCATTCTTCTCAAGTGCATCAATCTCATCTTGTACTGCCTTCTTCCATTCTGAAATTTTTAATGCCTCTTGTATTGTGTTGGGAACCTGAGTATCATCAAGAGAAGTAGCAAATGCTCTGTAAGATGGTGATAGCCCTTCATATGTAACATAATTCCCAATTGGGTGATCTGTACATCTCCTAACACCCTTCCTCAATGCAATCGGCAGAGTAGAATCATCAATGCTGGGAATTAACACCTCTCCAGCCCTATCCTCACCTATGTTCTCTTCAGGAAGACTTGAATTGGAGTCAATATATTGGCCACATGTTGACTGTGATCCGTGCTCTAATTCCTGTCTTTTCCTCCTCCTGATGTAAACTTGTAAGTTCTCATTAGCAAGTTGTGGGGCTATAGGTTGAATAGGCATGGGAGACTGGATGGTCACAGGAGATGGCTGGACTGATGACGGTATGGGTGTGGACAACTCAGTGGGCACGAATTGAAGAGGATTTGGTGACTCTGAGTGAAAAGAAGGTACACCCTCAAGAAGAGACTCCCAAACTTGATGTTCATTCATGCTCTCCCCCTGAACATGAGATTTGGGATAGAAGAAGACATGTTCAAAGAAAGAGACGTCCATGGTGGTGTAAAATCTTTTGTTGGTTGGAGAATAGCATTTGTACCCTTTTTGGGTTGGAGAATACCCTAGGAAAATGCACTTATTCGCTCGAGGAGCAAATTTGCTACGATTTTGAGGATACACATGAACGAATGCCGTGCAACCAAATACTTTGAGTGGTAAATCAGAAGAGGCTGCACGGGTGTGAGGAAATTGTTTTAAGAAAAGTTGACGTGGGGATTGAAAGGTAAGCACCCTGGATGGCATACGGTTAATCAAATAAGTAGCTGTGAGAATAGCTTCCCCCCAGAAATAGTTTGGAACATTAGAGGAAAACATAAGGCACCGGGCAACCTCCAAGAGATGTCTATTCTTGCGTTCAGCCACCCCATTTTGTTGTGGGGTGTCAACGCAAGAACTTATGTGGATAATGCCGTGATTTTGAAGATAAGTACTGAGACTACTAGTAAAGTATTCCTTTGCATTATCTGACTTGAGGACTTGAATTTTGGAATTGAATTGATTTTGAACCATAAGATGGAAGGTTTGAAAAATGTGCCCGACCTCTGACTTTTCTTTCATAAGGAAAACCCATGTTACCCGTGTATGATCATCAACGAATGTCACAAACCATCGAGTGCCAGAAATATTTTTTATCCGGGAGGGACCCCACACATCACTATGTACTAGAGAGAAAACAGTCGAAGGTTTGTATGGGATTTGAGGATAGACTGTTCGAGTATGCTTTGCAAACTGACAAATTTCACAGTGATAAGATGCTGGATTTTTATTGATAAATAATTTGGGAAACAATTTTGCAAGGTAAACAAAGCTAGGATGACCAAGGCGATAGTGTAACATTATAATCTCACTATCTTTATTGACCTTAGAATTTGACACAGAATTGAAAGACTCTAACATACTCTGAGACTGTACGCAACTTGCTTGAGAGACTTGGTTTGAGAATTGGCCACATGAGAGGAGGTAGAGCCCGGAACACAGTTCAGCACTGCCAATCATCTTCCCCGATTTCAAGTCCTGAAAAACACACAAGTTTGGATAAAATTTAGTAACACATTGGAGATCACGGGCCAATTTGCTAATGGACAAAAGATTACAATCCAAGTTTGGAACATGGAGAACAGAGTCAAGATATAAGTCTTTAGTAAGTTTTATAGAACCTGTCCCGGCAATTTTTGACTTTGAACCATCAGCAATATGGACGGATGAATGACCATTACTTGGCTTGTAATTTTGAAGAATGGTAGCATCTCCTGTCATGTGATCAGAAGCACCTGTGTCCACTATCCACGACTTCATTCCTCCTCGATTAGCAGTGAAGGCTACACCGGTAGTACTGCCACTGCCAACTTGGCTTAATAGTTTCTGTAGCATCTCCATCTGCTCTTTGTTGAATGGACTCGGCTCGGGAACAGAGGTGCTCTCAGAGTTGGCAGCCACGTGTGCTCTGCCATCTCTGTCAGACCGTGGCTTTGGTTTCCAATCAGCCGGTTTGCCATGAAGCTTCCAGCAAGTCTCCTTATAATGGCCTGGTTTCTTACAATAATCACACCAAGGCCTATCCCGTTTCTGACGATCTCCACCACTACTATTAAATGACCGAGTCGCAAGGGCAGAGGCATCCAATGTTGGGGCAGGTTGCTCTTTGGATCCCATCATCACTTTCTTTCTACTTTCTTCACGCCTAACCTCTGAAAAAGCCTCCCTGAGACTTGGCAGGGGTTTAATGCCCATGATTCGGCCTCTAACATCATCCAATTCCCTGTTTAGTCCTAGGAAAAACTTGAACAGTCTCTTTTGTTCCACAATTTTCCTGTATGTTGCTGCATCATCAGGACATTTCCATGAGTGAGTCTCGAATAAGTCAAGGTGCTGCCAATACCTTGTGAGTGTGTTGTAATACTGAGTAACTGTCTGCTCTCCTTGGCGGAAGTCATGTAGGGCTGATTCAACCTGAAAAAGTTCTGAAATATTTTCAGAACTTGAGTAAGTTTCTTTGGCTGCATCCCATATGTCCTTTGCAGTCCTAAACAACAAGAAATTTTCACCTATGTCATTATTCATGGAATTGATAAGCCATGACATGATCATGCTATTTTCAATCTTCCACTTCCTGAAACCCGGTTCTGTAGTTTCTGGCATGACTGCTTCTCCAGTGAGGTACTCATCTTTCCTTTACCGCAAATGAACAGCAACACAGATTGTGACCACTGTAAGTAGTTATGGCCATTTAATTTGTGTCCTGTGATGAGAATAGGAGAGGAATCACTACCACCAAGGTTTGGAATTTCAGATCTGCCTCCTAATTCTGGTGACGTGACGCTGGATACTTGTGATGATGCCATTCCGTATTTCGTCATGGACCGGAAAGGTAGAAGAACACTTCCCAAGGCACGTGCAGGGATTGGAGTTGAGGAAAAATAGCCGGAGGACGTCGGAAAAGCTGATCGGAGGGCTCGCGGAGGCAAAAAGACCCCAAAAGAGGCACGTGCAGGGCTTGGATGGCAGAAACAGGTACGTAGGGTGGCTGGTCGGCGTCAGGCGAGCTTGGAGTAGGAAGCGCGTCGCCGGAAAGTGGCTCACGCGCCCTCACGCGCCGGCGCGTGAGATGCAGTCGCCGGCCGGAAAAACGCGCGTGGGAGGCGCGTGGATGGTTTTTTGGCTCCGGTGTTTTTGGAAAAGTTGTAGATCTCTTCCAGACGCTCCTTGTGGTGTGAAAAAAACCGTCGCCGGAAAAGTTCGCCGGAAAAGTTCGCCGGCGGTGAATGTTTTTCTGACGACGATTCGACCGACCGGAAAGCGTTTTCCCCCTTGGCTCTGAGAACAGGGACTGATGACCGGAATGAGAGATGGTCGGATTGAGAGATGGCCAGAGAGATTTGGCCGGAATGAATGATGGCCTGAATACGAGGTGGCCAGAAGGGATTAGGGTTTCAGAAAACTGGCTCTGATACCATGAAGAATTTCTGAATTCCTTTATTGATTCTTTAGGTACACACCATACACATATATATACACAACTGACTGAATAAGAAAAAATCAATCTAGCTTGATTCTCTCCTAAAATTAGGAAACTGAATCATCCTAAATGATCTCTCCTTCTTTATTCCTAAAATACTTTCCTAAATTAAAAAACCCTAACTTTGAATGCCAAATTTCAACAGTAAGCCTTCCAATATATTTCATGCCTTTGTTTGCCATCCCGCGAAAGGTTAGTTTAAGGCTTGAAAAGATTCAAGGGAACTTCCTTTAGGGTGGTGGAGCTCTTGAGCAAAGGCCTCATTTGGTTAATTGGTATACTATTTGCTTAGGAAAAAAGGATGGGTATCTTGGCATTTGTGATATTTCCACCACAAACATGGCCTTGCTTGATAAGGGGAATTGAAGATCACAACAAAAAGAGTCCTTATGGAAACAAATTATAATAAGGAATTTTGGAGAAGAGGAAGGGGAATGGTGTTTGAGAGAGGTGTGAGAAGGTTATCGATTGGGGGATAGATGGAGTCCCCACTTCTTAAGACAGTTCAACAATTAGGAGCATGAGGAAGTGGAGACTTTCTTATGGAAATTGCTCTCTTTGCTCGTGTGTAGTGAGAGGAGGACAAGCCAAGCTGGAAGGAATCCAAGCATAGTGGTGGTGCTCATGGGTTCCTCTAAAGGAAAGCTTCTTTGCTTGGGAAGTAGCATGGGGTATAGTTCTAATAGTTGATCAATTCAAAAGGAGAGGTTGGTTTTTGCCGAATAGAATTTACTTATGCAACAGTGAGGAAGAGTCGATAGATCATTTGCTTCCTTATTGTCCCAAAGCAAGAATGTTGCGGCAGTCCATCTTCTCTATTTTTGGAGTGGTATTGGTCATGCACTTGTTAGTTAAGGGAATTTTTTGAGTTGGCATGGCTCATTTGTTAGCAAAAAGCGGAAAAAAGTGTGGAAGGCCACCCTCTTGTGTCTTTTTTGGACTCTTTGGAAAGAAAGAAATAGGAGGGCATTTAATGATGTGGAGTAGTCGGACCAATCAATCAAATCTGATTTTATGTCCATATTTTTGGGTTGGGTTAGGTAGGATGTATAAAGAGGATAAGGACCATTCTTTGGCTACATTTGATTTTGTAGAGTGGTTGAGCTCCAAGTAAGGAGAGAGTTTCTATTTTGGTTTTTCTCTCCTTATTTTAGTCTAGGCTGTTATTGTAAACATCGTATGTATTTTGGTGTGCCTCTTTTTATATATATGCTCTTTTTTACCTATAAATAGAAAAAAACAATAGCACACTCCCAGAAAGAACTTCTTGGTGCAAGAAATGAGCAGAATTACCCTGTGCATCCCCTTATAGAAATAAACTGCATAGGCACCTACAAGGACTAGGGGAATGCTAAAAAAGTCATGGGTAAAGGTTTAGATGAGGCAAGGCATCATAGCTTGCAATTTGAAAATATATTTGGGACTATAGTAGTGGAAATTACACTAAACAATCATAAATAGTTAGAATATGGGCACAAGGCTTTCTCATAGTGGGGGGAGGGTGAAGGTGGAGAAAAAGGTCGTGTTTGTGTGACCAAGCAAGTTAGGGTTCAGTGAAAGAATGACCATCATGTAAAGAAGTAGAAAAAATAACCAAGAGAACACTTCCAAAGCACAATGATGCAACTGTTAGAACACATTTGAGTAATATAGTAATGCATAAAAAATTATAATCAGCTAACTTCACGTACAACAGGTATACCCATGATATTCATTAGGAAACCCGAGCCAACAGAGAGTGCAACAGCTTCTGCAATGCCAATGCCAACAGCAAGTGCCAAAGAAGTTGATACTGAAGGAAGGAGCATCTTTCTCTTGTGACCATTTACATGATCTTAAAAATAGTCACAGAACCAAAACCTTTATCAGATCAATGAATGAGAAGTACAGAAAGTAAAATAAAGGAAAATACAACAAAAAGTAATTAGAATAAGAAATCTCACAAAAAGTACCTTGGCCAATTTGAATAGATTCGTTCTCACTCTTACTAACTAATGCCTGCTCTTCAGCAACAAAGGATGTTGTGATGTTGAGCAAAGGAACATTAAACAATTTTGAGACCAGATTAAACACTGAAACAGATACCCCAACTGCTGCCAATTCAACCGATCCTACACAACAATGAGCAATGTTGGACTAAGCTGTTTAAACCTATTGGGATATTACTTGAAAGCAAGCAAATAAACAGCTAAAGAAAACTTAAAGACTCATCATTGCCATCATCGTTGTCACCTATGGGTGCAAAAAGTATCTTTTTGTATTGTTCACCCACTACAAAGCAGGATTTCTCACTCATTGCCCACAAACCAAACGGCAGGATACATAAACAATAAATTTTAGAATGTGTGTGGAAATATCTTTGAGGAAGGACAAGTTTGATGGCCATTAGCATTAATCAGTTAAACTATTATGAGCCTACTTCAACTGTCATCTTTGAAACAAGTGAAAATAGCCATTAAAATGTAATGTGTTTTAAATGAATGGCACTATTGATAGCCTTCTTTCCATCCCGAAACTGCCCCCATTCGTCACATAAAAACAGATGGAAGCACTTTACAGAATCACTGCAGAGGATAAACTGTTCAACATTAGAAAAGATATATGCCACCAAGAAGTTGCAATCAACCTTGATGTAGAACTATCATCCTAGTTCAACAAAAAGATTCTCCCCAGAAGTTGCATTCCAGGAGTGCTCCAAGATTCTAATAGAAATGGTTAAACCACCAAACCAACAGTCTCAAAATCAGCAAGCTAATAACCCACAACAACCAGTTTTGACGTTGCTTTCCAGCAAGACTCTAAGATTCTAATAGAAATGGTTAAACCACCAAACTAACAGTCCCAAAATCAGTGAGCTAATAACCCACAACAACCAGTTTTTTGAAGCAGTAAAAACCCATAAGACAAATCAAATTGAAGTACCCAAATGGCCAACAAAAGCAGTATCAACGAGGGACGCAATTGGGTCGGCAGCAAGAGCCAATGCAGCAGGCAATGCAATGGACAGAATCTCTAATCCAAGCTCATCAGCCCCAAACCCATCTCTGCAAAGCCCCCAAACCAGTTTAAACACTCAACATGTACAAAATAAACCTCAACAAAACCTCAACTACACCAACCACAGTACCTCAACCGACGAATAAGAACCGAAAACGAACCAAACAATGTCGAAACAGATGATGAATTTGAGTCGGATCTATCTCCTCGTTTACTCGAAATTGGGTGTTTGAGTTCTTTGGAAGAAGTCTCCAACGAAGTACTGGGGTTTTGTCGAGGCGATGTTCTGGGAACGGCTCGGACCCGAACCGCACAATTAGGGTTTGTGACGAGCTTTGGGGAATTAGAAGATGGGCTGGTGTATGGAGAGCGAATGCAGAGAAGATGGTGGGAGAGGCGACTCGCCATCTTTGAATTCTGGAAGAGAGCCCAGTAACCATGAGTTTTAACGGATAGATTTTGTGGTTGACTCACGAAATATCTGAACTGGAATTAGTGGCTGCAAAACCTGAATATTGACTGGCTAACTCTGTGGCTCATGTCTTATAGTTTTATATGGTGTTTTTAAAGAAATATTTTTATTTTATAAAAATTTTATAAATCCAAATTTATATTAATATGAAATCAATTTCAAGTCAACTTCTATTATAATAGAACGATAAATTTATAATTCCAAGAAACAATGAGAAATTAGCACTATTTACAAAATATGGATGAAACCGAAAAAAAGCATGTTCATGGAAAGTACATTTTAGATAAAATAATTCTCATTTTATACACTAAAACAATGTCTTTCCTTATATTATCAAAAAATACCCTTATATATCGATCCATGAGGATGATACATGCAGAACATTATTACTGTAAGACTATATAATAGTGTTACTTTAAGACTAAGACACGTAAAACCATTTTAGGATAATGCGAGGCGAGGTCAACACCATTCCAATGCATGCAATAAGTTTTTCTTTTTTTTGTTATCTTTTCATCCATATTTTGTGAGTAGCACATATCTACATAATTCCCAATTATACATGAATTAAAGATAAATATTTTTTATTTATTAAAAAAATTATTTTAATGAAACAAAAGTTAAAATAAAATGAAAGCAATTTTAATATTCAATTTTTATAAACAATTAACATAAGCACTACATATTTTCTGAAAAATAAGATTTGGATAAGTTGTCATAATATTTAATCAACAAATTAATTGCATGACTTGTTTTAATTGTAATGTTTTATGTATCTCCAACTTTAGACTCCTCTATAACGTCATTTGCTGTTCACTTATGAATGAAAATCATGAAAAATACAAGTTATAATTATTAACCGTGACTACTTAGTTTAAAAGAGGTGTCTTTTTTTTAACTTGAAAAACGTGCTTTTAATACACCAAACAATGTTTAATTATATTTCTAAATGATGAATACATATAATTGAATAATCATTTATGAGTCATTGATTAACGACCCCTAGCATGATAGTCTTGTAAATGATCGACTTTTCACCTTGAAACAAAGAAAAAAAACAACTCATAATACGTAATTATCATGAATCAACCAAATAAAACAACAATCATAATATTATATAAGTAATAAAGTATTAATTTAAATAAATTTATCATTTACTTCATTTAGGCTATCAAAATTTGCTTTCACATCTTATAATTGCATTAAGAAAAACTCTTGAATCATTTGTAAAACTTCCCAACTTATATAAGCAAATGTGAACATGATGTCAAAATTGCATATAACAAAAACATTTTGAGTGACTGCAACATTTATTCCTATGTAGCTAACTTGTTTTTAAGCAAGTAAGAGATGCATTTATATATGTGTGATTAATTGCACTCATGCATATCTATCGACGAAAAAACATGATGACTTTAGACTTGAAATGGAACTTAAAATGTAAAGTATTCAAAAACTTACATTATATACAAAGTCTTACTTAAAACTATGGATGATGTTTTGAATTATTGACAATATGAGAAGGCAGTGGAGAGTCAATAAAAAGAATCAAATTCTTTGTAAGTTTACATATTACCCTCAAACTTAAAGTGAGATGTCTATCCATAGTCTTAAGGAAATGTTCAAAACGATTCACTATAACTTTCATTCCCAAGTTATGGTTAATAATCATAAAGAAACAAAGCAAGTGCTTCTACAACTACAATTTCTCTTATATTTTTAATTACTCATTTTCTTTAAGCGAAGCACAAAGTAGTTCATTCATCTAAAACAATACATACATATTCTTTTATGGTTATTCAAAAACTCCATCATGAAATGTTATCCTCTTAAAATGGATGTTCTTTGAGGCATCATATTCAAACATTTCCCAACATATTTGCATATATAGAGTAACCTTATAAAATTTTCAAAATAATCATCATTTGAAATAGAGATGAGAAAGACAAACTAATAACACAATGTGGGTTGTCATCGATACGTAAGGTTATTTTCTTATCTTTCATATAATATTATCATATATAACATTTTTATTAAATGAAGCAATAATAACATAATAATCAATTATCAAGATAAAACCTAAAAGATGACAAAAAAAAAAAAAAAAAATACAAGTTTTATAAATCAAAAGGAAGAAAAATCTACTTTGTAATAGACAATAAGAACTACAATACCCTAAGCAAGGAGAATGAAGAATAGGAAGAAAAAAAATATTTAAAAAAAAAACATAAAATAAACAACCAATAATTGGAAGCAAAACCTTGAACTAGGACCATGCTTATAAAAATAAAAGCAAAGATGTTTCAAATATATCATACTAAGTAAATCCATCTAGTCAATTAAAATCCAAATGCATCAAAATAACCAAATAAAGTATGCTCTTGAAACTTATACCGTGCAGAAAGGCGAGTGTCTGAGACACTCCCACCCAAAATAAACTTAGTCAAATGCTAGCCAACAATACAACCCCCTATCCTTTTGTTCGGACATACTCCATTTAAGGAGTACATTCTTGGCGGTCACTTCTCCCAGGTACCTAGTATCAGAGTGACTGATAGCAGGTATAAGTATGTTTGATTCACACAGACACAACCATAAATAAATAAAAAAGTACTATGATTACAATCGAACATTTGAATTACTAAAGTCTAAATAACGAAACTTTCCTTCCATACACTGACATATTAAAAAAAAAAAAAAAAATCTCTCCAATCTAGATCCTTAAACTACTCCACAACTTTCTTGTAAGTATAATCATCAATTTGTTCAATTCTTTCATTAAGAAGCATAGAAGAATCTTCATCTTTTGTGTTAAGTAAAGCCAAGTAAACCCAGTATGATCATCAATGAATGATAAGAAGTATTTAACACCAGTAATGGAAGGAATAGGTGAAGCACCCTAAAGATCTATATGTGTTAATGCAAAAGGTCTTACAACTTGAGATTGAGACAAATGAAAGGAAACCTATGACTCTTAGCAAACTACAAAAATTGAAACTGGAAGCTCTTGGTTTTTTAATATTACAAATATCAAAAACTTTATGAACTATTGCTAAAGTTGGATGCCCTAAATGGTTATGTTAGATGTTAGTATCTTTGGTTTGAACGATGAGGGCTAAAAAGTGAAATGTCTTGAAGAGGATGGTGGTGAGCAAACCCTGTATAGGCCACAATCACTGTGTCCCGGAGGAGGATATTGTGTGTATCCTAATCCTTCACAAAAAAATAATCATAGTGAAATTCAACAAAGACTTTATTTTTACACAATTTAGACACACTTAAAAGGTTATTTGAAATGGTAGGTGTGTGATATATGTGACTAAGTAAAAGAGAGTGTGAAGAACTTGGTAGAGCAGCATATCCAACATGAGAAATTGAAATTTTCTTACCATCCCCAACTATCACTTGATTTGGCCCTATGAATGTTGTTGATGAAGTCAACTTGGAGTAATCTGGTGTGAAATGATGAGTTGCTCTCGAGTCCAAGTACCAACTATTATCAACCATAGAATTTGCACTAGCAATGTTGCTAGACATCATGTTGAACATTGGAGGATTGGTGGTCCCAGTTTTGGGAAAAGAAAATGTGTTGAAGTTCTTTAAAGAATGTTGAGCTGGTTAGTAATTCAAATTTGTCCTATAATAACAGATGTTGGCTAAGTGGCCAAGTTTTCCACAAATTTGGCATTAAGGTTTAGACTTGTTTAGGTTAGATTGAGTGGTAGGTGCACATAGGATGAAGGGGAGTTGTCTAGGCCTTGCCAAGAAGATGGAGTTGGTTTGGTGAATATCTGTTCTAGTTGGGAAATTTACCATGTCCATGAGGAATTAGGTTTGAAAGGTTTTTTTTTTTTTTTATCAAGTTGAGTTGAGACAAGTTGGCTTGAAGAGAACTCAATTGGTCATCTAAGTTTTGTGAATCCAACCTGAACTCATAACTAAGCAACAGACTATGTATCTCCTCTATGCTTGGTTTATCAAGTCAATTACTTATTGATGTGACAAATGGATTATAGGTACGGTCAAGACCCCCAAACAAGTAAAGAAAATGGTCTGTGTATGAAACAGGCTCACCTATGGCAACAAGAGTATTGCAAAGATGCTTCCGTTTTTTAATATATTCCATAGCAGTCATTCATTTTTCTTCAGGTTTTGTGTCTTGGCACGAATCTCAATCAAATGAGCCATGAATGCAGCAAAGTAGATCCGGTTAAAAAAAAATTATGGTTAAAAAAAAAAAAAGAATTTAAGATAGAAGTACAAAAAAAAAAAATGTCGCTCCTCGTAGAAATTATAATGAAGTTGTTTGATATTTAATAAATTTTTACAATAACAATATTTTCCTTTAAAAAATTATAATTTAACTTCAACCTTCCCTTATCTAAAATCAAAAATAGAAAATTATTTAGGTTGTTTATTTATGAAAATAGTTAAGACAACCTCTAATGAGAAAATTTTCAAGCAAGGTTAATATATATAACAAAAACAAGGAAAAATCCAAGTAATTATCTTAAACAATTTTCATTAATTCTTGAATGACAATTATCATCATTCCCACGTCCTTTACAATGTGGTTTACCACTTTATTAAACAATGAGTAGTAGCTAACCCACATGATAATCATAGGAGGTAGGAGGATCAGAGCAATAAAAAGCTCTCATTTGGAAATGTTTTTTGGAACGAGTCTAAAAAATTTGTGTATTGTTTGATAATTGTTTTTTAAAACAATTTTTTATTTTTCTTAATAAAAAAATATGAAAATATATTTGACAATTAGAAAATAAAAAATAAAGTGTTTTTAAATAATATCTTTTGGTTGTTTATGTTTGTTTTAAAAAATAATTATACAAATATAAAGATTAATTAAAAATAAATTACTATAATAAAAGGTTTTTTTAGACACACTCGCTTTTTATAAAAAAAAAAATCATAAAATAAGAACTCTTTAAAAATAGCAACTTCAATTTCATGTATTCATTAGTCAAAAGCAGATAATACCTGTATTATTAAAAATGATGTAATATTTGAAAAGATCAAATATAGTATTTATATCATTAAAAGATAGTCTCTAATGGTTAAATGTACTATTTTTAATCAAAAATCATATAAAATTCTAATTATTTTTAAATAGATGTATGAAGTTTGGATTTTATAAAGTTGTGTTCATATTTTGTGGTTTCTTTTTATGGGGCAAGGGGAATCATGTGAAGGTGTACTACCCAAAAAAATATAGATTTTTTAAAAAATTTTACAAAATAATTCAAGAAACATGCACTCCAACCATACATAGAATTTCAAGATTGTTTTCTAACTCTTCTCTCCTCTACAAACCAATTAATCCATTTTTTTTTTTCCTTTCTAAACTTGACATGACAAGTTAAAACGACATGTTTTTCAATTCTTTTTATTTCAATTCTTTTTAAGCTTAACCGGTGAAAACCAACATTCCTCATTATTTTTTCCTTTTTCTTCAATTGACTAATAATCTAACGCCACTTTTGAATTTATTTATTTAATATGCTATTTACACATTCTCTCATGATTTTTTTTTAATTTCTTTTTTTTTTTACTCTTTTTTCTTTTTCATATTTATTAATTTTAATTATTTATGGACACTTTAAACATAAAATAATAATAATATATAATAAATAACTAATGAGAAAAAATTAACATATATAATGAATAAATTTAAAGGTTTAGAACATAAGATTTTATATATTCATGCTAACTAAATTATTTATTTATTTGATAAATCTTATCATATATAGATAAATAAAAATATCTTTGTCATATTATTTTATTATTTATATTTTTAAAATTTTTAAATATTCATGTGAAACTCAAAATCAATTATCATGATTTTAACTTTTTGTTTATGATTCTAACTTAATTGTAATTATAACTGTTTGCTTTGTTAAAATGTTTAATTTTTTATTTATATCAAATAAAAACTTGACTATGGTTCTAACCTCTTACTTAATTGGTTAAAATTTTAAATTCTTTATTTGTATAAAATATAATTATAGTATATTTTTTTGTAAAAATTATATTTAATGTTTTATATTAAATTTCTCTTAATTTTATTAAAAATTAAAATTTTTGCATATTGAAGTTGACATTGACACAACCCTTGGTAAAGAGGGCAAATACCACTCTTTTATGAAAAAAAAAGTATCACTCTTTTAGGAAAAAAAAAAAATTATCACCTTTGGGTAACACTCTCAACAACTAGGAGATTCATTTGAAGAACACGAAGATTAATTAAGGTAATGAGGCCCCAACATACTGTGGTAAGAAAAATGTATCACTTTCATTTGGCTTATGGTAACATATGTTACCACCTAATACATGTATGATGTCTTATGTGATGATGAAATAACATAAATTGATTGGTATTATTATGCAATAATATCTACCTAATTTACGTTATTTCATCATTATATAAGACGTCAAACACATAATGGGTAGCAATATACCTTACCATAAACCAAAGAAGAGTGTTACATCATTTTCACCATGTTACTTTTAATACACTTCAATAATACCTTTTCATATAAAAAATGGTACTATTTTTATTAAAAAAAAAACTAGTAATATTTTTTTCCAAGGATTGTGTTGATCGTACACAACTTTAGCATGCAAAAATTTTAATTTTTAATAAAAAGAAATTGATATAAATGATTAAATACAAATTTTTATGAAAAATATATTTGATTTTTTATTTTATATAAACAAAAATTTAAAATTTTAGAATCACAATCAAATTTTTATCTTATATAATTAAAAATATTAAACATTTTAATGAAGAAGAAAGTTCAAATAGTGGTCAAGTTAGATTAATAAACAAAAAATTAAAACCATGATCATCATATAAACAATAAAATAATATGACAATATAATAAGATTTATAAAATAAATAAATGTTTTATTTAATAGGAACATAAAAATTTTGTCTTACATCTCTAAATTTATTTATTATATATTTACTTTTATATTAAATTTGTTCATATTAATTATTTATTTTATATTATTTTTTGTGTTTAAAATATTTGTAAATAATAAAAATCAATAAATATGAAAAGATGAAATAACGAAAAAAAAAGAAATTAAAACAATTTTAAAGAAAAAAAATATGGCGTTCTCATGTGTCAAAGGTTAAAAAAAAAATCTTTGACTTTTCATATCAAAGTAAAAAATAAAAATAATAATAATAATAATAGTTGGTGACACGTAGAGAGGTGGGTAAAAAAAAAGAAAATAGTTGGTGACAGTAGAGAGGTGGGTGAAAATGGTAGTTTTGGAACTTTGATAATTTTGTACTATTAAAGTACATGTCTAACAACTACTTTTTTTCAAATGCTTGTACTTTAAAAGCGAGAAGTAAAACTTTTCAAAAACTTATTTTTTCAAAATGGTGCATAATTACATGATTTTTTTTTTTTTTAAATGAGTGAGCGGAAACACATTTTTCCTTATTTTTAAAAATGTTTGAGATTATTTCTATTTGAAGTGCCTAAAAATATTTTTAGAAAAATTATTTATTAATAATTAATTTTTTTAATTTTTAAATTTTGTCAAATACCTTATTTTTTTAAAAAAATACTTTATAAACTAAAAAGTATTGTTCAAAAAACATTACCAAACAAAATTTTAAAAACATATGAAAATAAGTCAAAAATATTTCAAATTTTCAAATAAATATTTATTTTACAACTATATTGACAAGTGCTTTCAAAATAGAATTTTGAGTTTTAAAAACTATTTTATAAAAATATTCTCAATTACTTTAAAGAACAACAACTTATTCTTTTAACTCTTTTACTTCGAGTTTTTTTCTTAGTTGCCAATGGATCTATTTAGAAGGTGTTTCGGGAGGCTGTTTTTATTCTTAAGAATAGAAAAAACACATTTTACAATTATTCTATATCTTTTAGAGTTGTTTCCTTTGTTTTATATATTATTAATTAAACAAAAATAGTCGAAAAACACAAAAACACACACAAACAGGACAAATGTACAGACCCTAAAACCCTATCATACAACAAATTAAACTAAATCTCAAATTCATGTATAAAAAATATAAAAAACAAACCTGAACTAAATCTCAAATTCACGCGTAGAAAACAAAACGACAAATTTATGTTCTCAAATTTCAATTTGAAGAGACCAATGGCAATGTTGATCTTGGAGGATATGCTGGGCTGGGATCTAAACTTCACACTAATGGGGTGTGGGTGGAGAGAGAGAGAGAGAGAGGAAAAAATGGAATGGGTGTGAAGAGTGGAAAAAAATGGGTGTGATGAGTGGATAATGGAAAATGTTTTTTTTTTTTTTAAATTATATTTAAAAATGAATACAATTTTTTTAATTTTTAAATTATGAAAATTATTTTTAAAATGGATATAATTTTTTATCTAAAATTATTTATATTTAAAATATTAAATTAATAAAAGAAAATATGTTTTTTTTTAAATAGTTATTTTTATAAAACCATTTTTTACTAATTATTTATATTTAAAATATTAAATTAATCACAAAAAATAAGAATTGTTATTTTTTTTAATATTTTATAAAACTATTTTTTAATAATTCAACCAAATATATTTTTTCTATTTTTAATAATAAAAATACTTTAAAAAAATATTTTTGAAAACTTTTATTTTAAAAAACTATTTTCAAATGACTTTTCAAACGTGGGCATAATCCCTCCCACCATTTTGAAATTCTTGAAGCCAATTCACACCCTGTTTTCAAAATTTTCTTAATAATCACATGGAAATGACCCTTCTGAAGAGACTTGAATATAGCAAATGTCTCGGACATGACTCTTAAAAAGGCTTCAAGGTAGCAACCATTAAAACCGTGGAAATTAAGGGCTGAGGCCGGACCCCCAAATCCCCACCCAATCTAAAATCTTGATTCCAGTCATACCGCTGTCACCCAACATGCCATGACTTCTGTCTTCCCCCTCACAGCAAATGCTGATTTTCCCACTCATTTGCTTTTAAGTTTGGTGTAACATTATCATACAGCTTTCTCACTAAGTAAGGATTTCCACCTAGCTTACTATAATGGGCATAGTTTTTTTTCATCCCCAGTCCACAAACCCAATGCCATATAGCATTATAATTATTGCACTCTGGCTGCTTTCTTTTCGTTACATATCGTTTCCTATAGTCCGTGTCGGCCACAGTACCCACCATATCCATTACTTTATTTCTCATTTCTTTCTCACTCACAACCATTCAACCCACACCTCACCTTTTGAATCAGGAAAAGGACTCCAACACCATGGAAAATCTGCAAAAGATTCGAGCTTCGACTTGCAGTCATGTTCTTGCAACTCATGCAAGTCCCATAAATTTTTTTGTAAAACCCCGGTGAGCCATTTACAAACTCTTTCCTCTCTTTCAAATTAATTGGTTAGATTCCACTGAAAGCGACGTTGGATTCAGGGTCCTGTTATGGATACGTATTAAATACCCATTATTTTATGATGACCGTAATTCATCTGTTACTATCAGGTCAAGTCACCCATGATCTCATCAAGGAATTTTAGTGATTCCATTTGGAAATATTTCCACAAGCTGGGCTACCGTCTCTGGAAAAACCAACCCAGAGGAGTGAAAGTGAAAGAAATTGTTTAATGAGATGCAGGAGGGGGTTCTAATATCTTAACCATATTTTCATATAAACTTACAAAGGAAAAAATAGAACCGTACGTAACCTTGGAATTTTGCAGAAAACTATGCACAGGTGGGTCACATGCAATGTTGGTCACATGCTCTTTGGGAGCAGCAGACACCTTATGGTAACTATTTTATTCAGATTTTACATGTGGGAAGAAACCTTCACTTCAGTATTCACCAAGGAGAAGAAAGGAGAGGAAAAAGGAGAAGTAGAATATTATTTTAGTGGAAGCAGAAACGAAAGCGTGGAAACAGGGGAACCTTAAAAGGAAAAAATATATATTTCAGAGAGGTTACATCCAAGAGTAGAGGTACGTATTGCGTAGACTTTGTTTTATTTTGAGACAATTGAAAAGAAAAATAAGGTTGAGTCACATGAGGCCGCCGTGACTTGGACGAAGTGTGGTGAGGCAGTCAATTTGGTCAACATCCCTATCCCCAACCACACCCTTCCTGTAAACAATGCAGAAAAACTGCACATTTGCTGCTTCCTTCAACAAAATTAATGTTCAGAACCTTGGCTCCATTCATGATTGAGCCTGAGGCGTCCCTTCATATTTATTGTGGACATGATATCTTCTGTTCAAAATCCAAAACCAAAACCCTTTACCATCATGCTATCATGTTTAATCCAAAAATAAAAAATAAATTAATAAATAAAAAATCCCGAAATAAGCTTGGTCTCAGATCCCATTATTGATTATAGCCCATTTTGCAGCAGTAGAAAGAAAACATTAGCATCTATACTTGCTGAACATTAGAGAAAGAAGGGCACAGAGAAGAAGAGAAAATAATCAGACAACTGAAAGAACATTGCTCACCCATGTCCATAAGCTTGCACCAGAGAGACACAAAAGAATAAACGGGAAAGAGAGAGCATTAGAGCAAGAAGAACCAATGAAACTCAGGATGGATAGCGCAACCAACAACCAAAAAAACCCATTTCCAAAAAAAATAAAAATGGTTTAAGCGCAGTGGCGCTATCCCTCCTGAGCTTAACAGATTCTCCCATACTAGAAACCACAAGTGAGAAGGTAGCCCAAAGATGGAACTTGGAAGTTGCAGTGATGGGTGGTGGTGACTGGTGAGGAGGCCAAAAGAGGCTCACCAAGCCCTGTATTTATAAGGGGAACGTGGGGGCCGGGGGGGTGGGGGGGGAGGGGCAGAGCAACGTCACCTCTCCTGGAGCCATGAGAAGCTTGACTAACTGCTAACGTGAGGATGAGTTTCTGATATGGACTATAGTGTCTACAATGTGGAGCAGTTCCGTTTTTTCCTATTATTTTTATGCTCATATCATTTTAATGCCCCTGCCGACTACGTTCTTTTACCTTTCTCCTAATACGCTACATCGTATTGGAGTATGTATTCAACCTTAATCTCCACTTTCCCCTTTTGTCAATTAATTAATCAACAATGACTCGCTGATTCTGCTTCTTCTTCGGCTTCATCATTACTTCTGCTTTTCCCCACTAATCTTCCGCTTAATGATTACGTATCGTACATGTTAAGCACTTAAGCTTGAATGGTGTGAGATTGTTGAGTGGCCCGGGATCGCTCGTAGAGAGACCAGCACCTTCTGTGAAACACATGAGCCAGCAGTGGTCTAGGACCCCATCTGCTGGCCTCTATTGCCTTAATTAGCCACCATATGTTCGTTCTGGTGATCCTTCTTCCAACTTACAAGCTTATGAGTTCAAAAACTGTGGCTCCCTTCAATTAAATCATAAGCGAAGCGAATATCTGTACAAGTGCTTCATTCCAAAAGCATCATGCCTTATCTTTTTTGAATTTTGTTCGATAGACGGAAAACAGAGGGTATGGTTTGAATTTAGTAGAAGATGGACGTATACCCGAAAAGGATATCAAATTCATTCCTTCTCCCAAATGGAAGTCAAATGTGACGCCCGTCAATGGTAATTATAGGATCGTGGTGCACATGCTTACAAGGGTCGAATTATAATTCAGAATCAAAAACAAAAGAAAAAATTATTCAGACATGAAAAGTACTAGCTCCCGATTTTATCGAATTGGGAAATCTTTTCGGCCTCTGATAATACCACCCACCAAACAGGCCTGTCTTCTTGTACCTGAAATCATTACGGCGTCAGTCGCTTCATACTTAAATCAATGGTGCCTGTTTTAACTTTCACGTTGAGCGTGACATATTCTTAGTCCAAAGTAAATTCTAATTTCTACTTGGCCCAAAATTAATTTTCAAAAGTAAAAATAATAAATATACTTTATAACTCAAAACCAGATTTAAAATGTAATATTTGAAAATTTTTATTTTTTAAGTATTAAAAATATTTTCTAAAATTACTATCAAACGTATTATAAAAACACTTTTAAATACACTTTACATCATTATTCAAAATCTAACATAATCTAAATTATAACACGAATTGTAGCACTCAAATCCGATATAAATCATATCTTTTAAATTTGAATTGAAATTGGATTAGACATATGCTTAGATTTGATAAGTTATATAAGTTAAGTCAAATCATAACATCGATTAGACAGATGATATGACTTCGCTAAATCAAAATCTTAGATTGGAATAATTTGATAAATAAAAAATTGATTTATCAATTTTTATATAAAATAAAATATTTGATTAGTAATTGAAAACAAAAAAAGAATTAAAGTTTAAATATCAATAATTAAATAATATTATATAAAACTTAATCATTCATTATATATATAAAATTATTAAATACGAATATCGGTTGTTGAGTTTGGGTTGTCCTACTCCTACCTCAGCATCTAAATTCAATTCTTCCTTCTTTTTTCACACTCAGTCCAAATTATAAAAAGGGTTGCTGAATTGGGGGTGGGTTCGACCGCCCAAGTTGCCCCCCTGGTTTGGTATTGATCAATTATATCTTATTTTAATAGCTTTATGTGAATAAAATCAAAGTCACTTCTGTCTTGGTATTCGCCATCATTGGTACCTATTTTATGCCTCATAGCCCTATATTCAAAGATGCGTCATACGTGCCTCTCATGCCCTGACTTTTATTTTTTCCTTTTTTTTTTAATATAATTAATTATAATTAAATTTGAATTTAGGCTGATTGTAACTTTATTTGTGGTCATCTAATAATGTAGTCAAGTATGATTACGAGTGTGTTTGAGCTTGGACTTTTATTTTTTCATTTTTTATTTTTTTTATATAATTAATTATAATTAAATTTGAATTTAGGTTGATTAAAACTTTATTTATGGTCATATAATAATATAGTCAAATATAATTACGAATGTATTTGACTTTAATTTTAAAAGATGTTTTTAATTTTTTTAATATTTTTAAATTTTTATCTATTAAATATAAAGGATGTTAAAAACTCTTACGAGAATAATATTCAATGCATTTTATATTAGCTCAAAAATTAATTTAATATTAATATGGTTTAAACTTAAATAAACAAAGAATGGGTATGATAGGCACGGTGACAAGATACAATTTGAATATAAAATTTTATTATATTTTATAATAAATTAAATAAAAATTTACAAATTTTAATAGATTTGAATTTATTTTAATGAAAATTTAGTGGGAATAATAAACCTAAGATATGGTGAAAAAAATATAAATATTCTCTACTGTGGGACCTCCACCCCAATTCCTTCAAGTTTCCACTGATTCAGAGGGAGATCTCGGAACTTGTGATCAATTCCCCTTCGCCTTACCGTTCCCACGGCAGCAGTAGGCTCCAGAAGAAGCCCAGAGCTCTAGAGTACGGTAATCGAGGCTGGCTCTCCCGTAAATGCCCCGACCCCAATTATACGACGTCGCGTATGGGCCTACGAAGGCGTGTACGAATGCCACAGGGCATTTGCGTCCACCGAACTTGTAGGCCCAAAAGGTAAAATCTAGCTATCATGATTTGGCTTAAAAATTTATGACGCGACCTGACTTTTTAGACTGTGCTTATTTGTGGGGTAGGCTACGGCTCTTCATCTCCGTTGGATTTAGACATCGGACGGCTCAGAGGCATTCAAATTTGGAGATGAGGAAAGTCAAAGGATCTAAGAGATAATTATTAATTACTGTTGCTGATAATAGAGAGCCGGGATATGTAGTGCAGTTGAGCCATCTAATCAGTTGCCCCATTTTGGACTTGAATCGCTTTTATATCTAAGGAGTTTATTTAATGACTAGCTGGGATCTCCTTGAGACTTGTGATAGGTACGATCCATTTATGGGTTGACAGGCTATGAGGCGAATTTTAATTTAATTGGGTGGCGTTCATTCGTCTATTTCTTTGGAATAAAAAACTCATTTGCTGCATTTGAGAGGGAGGATTGGATGGATGAAAAACCTGCTCCATCTCCGGCAATACCGGCAAGCAGCACATAGATACATGCCACTTCTTTTCCTACAGGACACAAGGAAGTGGGAACACCCAAAAGACTCGGTCACACATTTCTTTCACCAAATACCATTTGACGGTGACTCCGATTTAAATATGTATACATCAAGAACATATGTGAGAAATTCATTGCATATAGAAACAAGAACTCGAGTGTACACATTTGTTATATATAGAAACAAGAACTCGAGTGTACACCTTTTATAACAAATGCTTAGCCGTAAACTATATGAGAAAGTGATTATCTTCTTTGTACCATCTAATTGTTAGTTGTGATAATCAATTAGGCATAGAATGGATAATACGTGCATGCAGGAATGGCAAGGGGCGGGTTCGGGACGGGTCACCCCCATCCCAACCCCACCCCGTTTAGCAAAATCAATTCCCATCCCCGTCCCATTTAAAAAATTAAACGGGACGGGGCGGTTATGGGAATTTCCCATACCCGTCCCGCCCCGCCCCGTTTAGCTTTTTTTTTTTTTTTTTTTTTAAATTTTAATTACATTAAAATAAATATATTTTATAAATAATAAAATTATTATATTTTTTATAACTTATTTTATTAAAAAAATTTATTATTATCTATATATTAAAAATAGTAAAATAAAATTTTTAATTAAATTAATTTTAAAATTAATTTTATATGTAAACGGAACGGGGCGGGGCGGGGCAGGATGGGGCAATACCCGAACCCGCCCTGGATTTAAAAAAAAAATTCATACCCGTCCCAAACCCGTTTAATAAATTTTAATCCCATCCCATTAGGGGCGGGGCGGGTACCCGAAAAAACCCGCCCCGTTGCCATCCCTACGTGCATGGAAAAGAATATTTATGATAGAATATCCGATCATAAAATTATTTATTTTATTTAAAAGTGGTTTTTTTTAATGAAAATTTCATTTTATGTGCTTTGCAAATTTTTTAAAAAAAAATGATTATTATTACTTGTAAAAAAACAACACAATAATAAAAATAATGTGAACAAAATATTTTTTGAAATTAAAATATTGTAAGGGTAGAATCCCAAAAATAATATTTTATATTTGATTATTTTGCTTTGACCACAACTTGAAGAATGATGATGACGTTTTATTGATTTCAAAAATTAATTGAGGGTCACATGTGATTTATTCTTGAATGAGCTCGTTGAATGACTAATAACACGTGTAGCAATTTTTTTTTGCCATTTATTGAACTTGTAGAAAGATTTGATGAAAATTTTTATTTTGACCTCTTTTCTCGTATAAATATGAAGTCGCTTAGATTTTCTCATTTGGATTTTCCTTTTTTGGATTTTTTTCGATTTTTTCATATCCGATTCTTTTTTTTTTTTTTTAAAGAAGTCAACTCCAGTTATAGGATAAGACAAAGAATTTGAATTTTAAATTCCCCAACTTTAGTTGCTTAATTCAAGGGATTTAGCTCCTTGATTTTACAACTTTGAGGTTTCACCAAGATAATAAAAAATAATAATATTTTTGTTATTATTATAATTCTTTTTATAATTGGAGATTATGATTCACCAACAAGATAATAATAATATTTTTCTTTTTATTATTATTATCATTTTTATAATTGGAGATTAGTTTTAGGAAACTTATTCATAAATAGGATACCCATTTATTTATTTATTTTGAAGATCAAATTAATGATAATTTAATCCATTAAATTTTTTTTGTCTATACCATTAAAAGAGGTGGCATGCTTTTTGACCTGAACAAAACACCTAATCTTTGACAAAAAACACGAGCACATAAAGAGGTTAATGAAAATTTTGAAAGGTACCTACTACAATAAAAGATTCTTGAAGAAGAAAGTCTAAAAACTTTCCAACCCTCTCCGTAAAGGGCAAGTCAAAGGACACCACCTATCATCACTTCGTTCTCTACTTTCAAAAGCATGCACCTTATCGTTGAAAAGATTTCATTATTTTCATTGGCATTGTGTGTTGGAACTCAATTAAGAGGCTATGGAGCAAATAATGGTATCATCACGAAGCGATGAAGTGGAGGTGGAATAGGTAATCATTTAAAATAAATTGTCTTAATTGCAATATTAACGGACAATAGATGGATTGTATACTAAGTGAATTGAATTGTATGACTAATTTTGTTGACCCATAGTTAAAATCATGAAAACGTTAGAAAATGGCGTGACTAATCAACAAGAATAGCAAACCACCTCATATCGAAGTCAAAACAGGACAACTCAAGTCCAAGCTCTACCTAGAATTCCATTATAATAAAGGCATGAAAAATTGGCGCTTAAGGTTCAAAAAGATAAAACCAAAGACTTACATAGATGTCTCAAGTATGAAATAAAATCCTCGTATCACATTGTTACCTTATAGAAGAGATTTAATCGTGTTCAATTATGATTGTTAAATAACTCAAGGAAGAGTTTTAAAAACCTCAAAAAATGTAATATTTGTAACATTTTTACGCATGAAATAATCCTTTGTTTGGTTTCAAGGAAGATAAATGTAAATTTGAGCTATATATGTATTCATTAATTTCAGTCACAACTCATCCTATATAACTTAGGTTTCCTAAGGGGTAACCCACTTTCTTTCTACTTCAAGTACCCATTACAGATTATGGGTATTTAATGATAGTGTATAATCGATATTTCACTGTGGAGACATGTGGAACCCAAAAGATGAATCTTTGACAACTTATCTTCACAATTGTTCAATTAATTTTTAAGGTACCGTCATTTTTTAAGATTGAAATCTTAGTCCAAATTCATGAAGACTAAAGGTACGGATATCATATAAGTTTTTTTTTTCTTCACAAAGATATCATTTCTTAGTAGTTAGGTATCAAATTTTCAAAATTAATTTTTTTATTTAACAATCCAAAGTTAATTACACGCATAAAAACTTTAGAGTAAAAGTTTGATATAAAAACAAAGAGTTATCATAAATTTTTTCTTTGTATAGTTCATATGTTGCCCATGTAATTCTAATATCCACTCTTCTCATGGATGGTTGCTCGTGTGTGCATATATTGGAGTGACGTGTATTTTTATCAGCAAAATGGCTGATGTGGAATATTGAACGTGCTGAAAGGAGAGGCTGACACGTATATAAATTAAAGTATAAAAGTTGAGGTTGACCCAAATATACTTGGCAGTCTAAATAACCTTGGAAAGTGACCTAACGATGTTTTTAACCGACTTTCTTCAAAAGTGATAAAATAAAAGAAAAAAAAAATTATTTTGATTGAGGAAAATATCAAGAAAAGAAAAAGAATTTTAATTTTTTTAATATTTGATTTTATTGTAAAAAATATATAAAAATAATATATAATTATTTTTTTAAACTTATATATTTTAAAATTATTTAATTTTTATATAGAAAAATTACAATAAGTTAAAACAATAGAGTAAAATTAATTTACTTATTTTAAATTTATTATTTATTATTTATTTTTTTCATTATTCTTTTAATTTTCTGTCAAATCTTTCAAAAACTTAACAAACATAAAAAACTAAAAATTACTTTATCATGAATGGATGTCATGGAGAAAATTAAGGAAAAAAATATGGAGGCTTCCATAGGTTTCAAGAAAAAAGTATTAAAGAAACTAATTTCTTTTATGTTTGATTAATTGTTGAAAAATATAAAAGAAAATTTTAAATATATATATATATATATATATATATATATATATATATATATATATATATATATATATATAATTTATTAACTTCAAATCTATTTTTTATTTTTTATGGTTTTTTTTTCTTTTACATCTTCCCACAAAATTTCAAAGAATCAAACAGGTTAAATAATTTTCTTCTTCATTTTCTTCATTTTTCTCCTCAATAATTTAATTTTTTTAGAAACAATTTTCTACAAAACAATTTTCAGATTTGATATATTTTTAACAGGGTGTTTTATACAACAATTACTCTTACAAAAAATATAACAATAAGTTTAAAATCGTATAGAAGCACATAATGCCTTCATGGATGATAGGATGAAAAAAATCATATTTCATATTTGAATTTCAAGATACAATTTTGTTTTTGAAAACAACTAAAATTATTTTTAAGTTATTTTTTTTTTATGATTGTAGGCTCTTATTCTCTCTCTCTCTTCCTTTCCATTATTCTTTGAAAATCCATTCTCCTCATTCAAGTCCCTCACTTACCTCTTAGTGGGATATTTCTAAATTTAATCATCATAGGAAATATCAGTATTTTTAAACATATAATTTTGCATTCACTTACTGACAACAACTTGACTATCTTGATCGGCTATGTTGATATAAGATCAATGTCTCATATAGCGACACCTTGCACCTATGAATGCTTATAGCATGTGTTGGGTGACTATCATGTTGAAGATAAAGAGATAAAAGAGGATACTTGCAAGGTTGAGTGCTATGTGTGCTAGGCGATGGCTTGATGACTTAAGGGTTGCGACATACAATAGTTACAACATGTAGGTGTGCACATGCAAGATACCATATGGGTGGCTTGACTTGACAAAAATTCAATTATCGCATTTTATTGGGTTTAGATTTTTCTTCCAAAAGGGATGCCTTGAGAAAGAGTTTTTAAGTGGAAGAATTTATATTTTTATTTTCTTTAATCATAGAAATTTTTTCACACCTATAGAAGCATTTATAATATCTCATTTCATAATAATATGAAATGTTTAAAATGTTATTTAACAAGGGGGAAGGGGTATGAATCTCTCAAAAAGTATTGATAGAACGTAAGTGGCAATGATTATGCCTAATCCAAAGGTCTTTTTTTAATTTCTTTAATTATAGGAAATTCATTATGCTTATAGAGTCTTTCATAATAATTTGAAATATTTGAAAAGTTCTTTTACAAAGGGGAGGCGGGAGTATTGATGAAATGTAAGTGGCAATGATTATGCCACAACAAAGGCATGATGGGGAATTTTTTTTTTTTTTGAAAGTTTCTTTAATTATAGAAAATTCATTATGCCTATATAAACATTTATAATGTCTCTTTCCCTACTAATATGAAATGCATAAAAAGTTCTTTCTTTCACAAAGGAGAGGGGAAGGGGGATGAATCTCTCCAAAAGTACTAATAGGACATAAATGGTAATGATTATGCCACACAAAAGGCATTATGTGGAGCCTTGAATATGAACAACATACGATAGATAAACCTTATTAGCATGCATGCATAAGTATAATGTCATGAGTGTAGTGCAACCCATGAATGTAATACCATAGGACACTGTTGTGGCATATGACATAAGCTTTGGATGGTAAGAATTAGTAAAGCTAGCATGATAAGCCAACAATGCAAATGATTTAAGCCATGAGTTAAGAAGATGACTTAATTAGGCTACATTGTAGCAAACATTTGGCCAAAAGAGAGCTTTAATTTATACATGTGAAGCCACCTATACATGCATTAATGGCTGAGTGACACACATGAGCCCAACATAATGTGAGACACTAAGAGCATGGTTCCTAAAGGCCTAAGGACATGACACTTAGCATTATGAGAGTCTAAGCAAGGGGCTACCGGAACATGAGATGACACTTGATATTGGATGTTGCAAGGCATGTGACATGGGACACAAGATGGGTTGAGATTTTTGCTAGACACATGACATGAGCCAAACAAATTTATGTAAGAATAGGTTATGTGGCAACAATGGTATAACAAGACCTAAAAATATTATATGACCAAGTGAGATCAACATAAGTAAGCAATAAGACTGTTGTGATGAGTGATATGAATTGAGACAAGTAATGCAATCACTGTATGACAATGTCAAAAGTTATGAGAAAAAAAATACTAGTTTGATTCCTAAATACGAGCTGTGCTTGATGACTATTATATATATTGTTTTTTTTTTTTGTAAGATCTTATTTGTACAAATTATGTGTGGTGTGTTTTTTCCATTGTGCTTTTTAAGGGGTTGAAAATAATTAGTTTACATTGAGACTAAATTTTGTGTTCTTTGATAACTATTATTTAAGTAATTAGTTTTATTTTTATTCATATAATATTAATCTAAAAATATGGCTTCCGCAGTATCTCATAATAGAAATGTCACATTCCATTAAAAAGCTTAACTTTGAGTTTCTTCTATGCATGTCTTAAAAATTTGTATTCAAAATAATTTCTTTTTCTCTACCTAAAAATCACATAACTGTTTTTTTAAAATATTTTTAAAAAATATTTTTGAAATGTCAAGATTTTATGAAAGTATGAAAAACCTTTCAATATCAAAATACATTTATATATATACATATTCAAGTCTCATAAAATTTTATTTATTTAAATCTTTGTACTTAAGTTTCATTCATTTATATTTTCATTCGAGAGTTTAAATTTAATCACACATATTAAATGGTCGGGAATACTTATCCCAAAAATCCATCCCATTTGGAAATTCAAAAACACTACTTGGAAATTCGATTCTAGCCTTCAAGGAAATGATAAGGGAAACTTCAGTACAGTCCTTCACCTCTTGGGTACAACCCATCGCCTCTTTGAATCCATTTTTACTACATCTCACTACACTTTAGACCCACTTGCACTGCACCATGTTACCTCTTTATCTGCCATCTAAACACGAAATCATAAATTGACAATATTCAAAAGTGTGAAACAGAATTTTACTCTAAATAACAAGAAAAAACTATATTTTAAATTTTTACATAAATTACTTTTTGAGTATTATTTTTAAAACGTCCCAATAAGAACGGGAGCATCGTGGCTCCTAAGTCCTAAACGTATCTTGTCTTGCCAGAGGACCCATGGTTGACTTGATTCAAAGTACGTAAAAGAGGGTAATAATAAAACGAAAGACTCGGTGGTGGAGGTGAGTGAACACCTAAATTGAGAAGGCTTGGTGTGGTTGGTAGTCAAATCAGACCTTTTCGAACGACATGCTACACCCTACAACCTTCAACCTATGGTTTCACCACCAGGCCCCCCCCTCCCTTTACTCGTCACTGCATCGCCAAAACAGGCATGAATCAGTTCTCGCTTTCACACAATCACATTCAAGAAAATAATATAATATTTCATCATCAATCATGCACTCTACAATTTTTTATATTTCAAACAAATTATAAAACGAGTTATTGCTGGTGTATAAAAGATTGTTTTTCAAATAAATTTAAAAAGAAAACTATTTCTGTCACCCAAACATGCCCTTATACATTTTCTCTTACTTTTCGAATCTAGACAGTAAAAACTATTTACAAATTCAATTTGATACAGATTTGCCGACGTGGATGCCAATTCCACCAGCACTCCGGTTTTTCAGACACCATGAAATTGGTGGGAGACAGGATGAAGCTTGAGGGAAGGTGGGCTGAGAAGTTTTTGAAGAAAAGAGTCAAATGCCGGAGAGGTCTTCATGGCTAGAGTGAGGATCGGCCCCCTCTTACAGTTGGAAGGATCTAGGATGACCCTTATAATAAATATTCGCTTCTGGTCCTCTGGATATGGTTTGATGGATGGTCCAATGCTCATATATTAAACACCATAGGGCTAGAATTTCAACTGATAGATCAAGTGCGAGGTGGAAGTAGTAGAGCTTTTTGGAATCTTGGGGCTTCCCCATGGGTTCTTCCCTTGCACCATCTCATCTCCAATCTAAGCCTAAATCTGACTTCATTGAAGATGCAACAGTTGAGACATGCGCCATTTTTTCCTCCAGGGTCAGTAAGTCAAAGCAGAATCAGGTACATGTCACGTTTCCATACAAAAATATGATCATGCAATCAAATGGTGGGCCAACCCCGACACCATCTTTATATCATATATGGATCTTGTCCTCACACCACTACTGCACCCAACGCCATCCTCGGATCAGGCACCCCGCGGCCCCCGGCCCCTAGTCCTGGTTTTTTCCTCTCTCACCACTCACCGCACACCCACCATTCCCGTCTTTACCACACTTCATCACCTCCCTCTGATCCTGACCTTGTACCATCATGGGTTTTTTTTTCCCATTTGTACATGTCCTCTACTGTCTGTCCCCCTATCTTCTTGTCTTTTTGCGTTCATTTCATTCTGGTTTACCATTAAGCTATAAGCAGACGATAAGATAAACTATTCACATGGGCATCTGATCTCACTCATGAGTGTAAAGTTAGGTTGTCATGACTGATCCGACCATTTTTTGAGTTTCATCAGATTCATGAATTCGGTTCAGTATCACTTCAATCTGATGTGGATCTCTCCCTTTTACTTTTCCCCTACTCTGTTGTCCATGTCTGTCGGATCTTTGATGAGTATCTTTTGGCCCAAGCTCCCTTTTTCCAAGATTTGGAAAGAGAATGATTTTTCCTTACGAACAAAAAATTTAACACTTTTCTTACCAATTTTTAATAAGACAAAATATAAAGATATTTTGTTGATCATGCAAGTGGGCATTCGGTGTGAAGTTATTTTCCTATCTAAAATAAGACGACAAACTTGTGCATCTTATCATTTTTCACCATCTTTAGCCTTTGTCTTCCTTCCAATTTTAAAATTATATACATAGAATATATTTGGTTGGTGGAAAGTTTTAAGCAAGGAAAATAACATAAAAAAAAACAATGGTATTTTAATATTAGAAATTTAGAGCCTATTTGAATCGTGTGATTAAAAAATATATTTTTTAAAAGAAAAGTTATAAGATTGTTTGAACACTATTCTTTGTTTCCAATTTTTTAAAAATAAAGTGAAATCGAAAATAATTTTTACATAATAGCGTAAGTGTTTTTTTTCATCAATTTTTAAAAATAAAAGAAATACATAGGAGAAGTAAAAAAAAAATTAAAATAAATAAAAAAAATTGAACATGATATCATTAGTTGATAATTTATATAGTTGATAATTTGTTAATTTGGGCTAAATGAGTTGATAATTTATATAGTTGTACTCATTTGAATTATTTAATTTGGAAATGATGTAATATTGTAATGTATTTTGGATGTGGGTTTGAACATTAAATTAGGTTGATTTTGGATGTGGATTTAGGTTTGCATGTTAAATTGGGATTGAATGATGAGATATTAAATTTAGGCCTAATGAGATTTATTTTAATTTATCATGGTTTGAGTTTGATTAATTGAGTCAATATTTTTATTATTAATTTGAAAATTTTATATTAGGGTCTATGATATTTAAATATTTTTGTTGGGTTATATTTGTCAATTTGGGTTCATTTTTAATTGGTGAAATTTGTTGGACTAACTTGACATTTAAATTTGGGCTTGAATATCTATTGTGAAGTTTATACATTTCTAGATATTTATATTTGTGGTATTTTTGTTTTTGCATGGGCCCACTCTGCAATCTTGTTGGCTGAATACGAATTGATGACACATGGAGCTTGTTGTAAGTTTATTTGGGTACATATTTTATTTTCCACTTTTATTTGGTTTTATTTTTATTAGTTTTTGTAAATATTTTTTTGTATATATTTATTGAGTGTGTATAGAATTGAACATGAGAGGAAGAATTCAGTAAATGTGTTTTGATAAAACAATAATTTTAAAATACTATTTTCAATAAAAGAAAGTTTTTTTTATTATTTATAAAAATTCAAAAAAATGTATTTAGAAAAATCCAAAAGAATTGTTTTTAATAGAATTCGAAAAAATTTTTTTTAATAACATTGTCCAAAAATTTCTTTGTTTAATAAAAATTGTCCAAAAATTATTTTTTAAATAAAGTTGTCCCAAAAATTAATTTTTAATAAAATTGTCTAAAAATGTTTTTTTTAAATGAATTCTTTTTCCTTAATTAAAATGGGATTAAAAGTGTTTGTCAGAAATAGAGGATTTAAATCTTTATTTTTCTTTTTAATTAAAATTTATTTTGCAAATAAAGTTATGTCGTTTTAAATAATTTGAAAAAATTATTTTTTTTAAATGAAAATGAATCAAAATACTTTTGTAAATGAAATTGTAAAAATTCATTATTTTCTAAAAAAAGCAAGTAAAATAATTTTTGTTGCCAAATTAAAATTTTGTAATAATTTTTTTTTGATACAATAAGTACAAATAACTTTTTTCGAAAATTAAATACAAATGAAATTGAATCAAATCATTAATTGAAAATAAATTGAAACTTCTTTTTTGTAAATAAATAAATTGAAATCATTAATTCAAAATCATTTTTTATAAAATCCTTTGAAATTTCTTGAAAACCATTTTTTTAATACTTTTTTTTTAGTTCAATAAATAATTTTTGCAAAATTCTCTTGTTATTCATTTCATGTATTCTTATAATTAGATTTCATCATTACTTTTGTGTATATTGATTTTCATCATGACTTGTACATTGATTATTTTTCTTGGTATCCATAATTAATTAATTAATTGTCATAATTCCCTTGATTAGTTTAGTAGAGGTCGTATGTATACGAGCTTAGAGGGGTGCTACAGTTTACCATCGTACCTTCCCAATAAGTAACCTAACCCCTGAACTCAACTTTTGTTTTCCACAGACTTGTTTTTTCTTCAGGAGTCACACTTAGGATTTTTCTTTCTTATTTTGTTTTTCCCTTAAAAAAAAATTTAAAATAAGTGGTAAATCCAAGTCTTTTTCAAAAAATCAAAATTTCACTAAACAAATAAAAAAACGAGTCACGCCGTCGAGTGGGAACGCACGTGAAAATGAATTCTAAATTAAACTATATTTTATTTAAAATTTATTTTGTTTTTATGATTTTCTTTTAACTTTTTTAAAAAATCAATAATAAAATAAATTCTAAATTAAACTATATTTTATTTAAAATTTATTAAATTTTAAAAATAATTTAAAACTTAAACAAACCAAGTTAATTAGTATTAGAAAGTCAATAAAATGAAATTCATTTTCAATGTTTTGCCTAGTTTCTTCTTTACATATAATCATATTTTTATATATAAAAAAATTCATTAAACAAATAAACTGAAAATCAAGTAAGATTTAATGCATTGAATTCATCAACTAGTTTAATAATTTTTAAAAATAACTTGAAACTCAAATAATGATCTAATTAATATCATAAATTTATAAACAAAAATTGGTTAAAAATGACTCTATTATTTCTCTTATATATAAAATCATATTTATTTTTTATTTTTTTCACTTAACAAATAAAATTTCAAATTAAATAAGAATTAATACGTTGGATTTATTAACGAGTCTAATAATTTTAAAAATAACTTAAAATTCAAGTAGTGAATTAATTAATGCCATTAATTTATGGAAAAAAAATGGTCTAAAATGACTTTATTATTTTTAGTATACATAAAATCATATTTTTATGATTTCTTTTTCACTAAATAAATAAATTCGAAATTAAACAAAACTTAATGCATTGAATTATGATAAAACAAAGGCTATGAATAATTAAAGAAAATACCCAAAAGGGGGGGGGGGTGAATTGGGTTTTTCAAAATCTTTTTCCACACAATAATATATGCACAAAATAAATAAAGAAAAGAGATAAAGTTAGAGAATTCAAACTCGGGTTTATAGTGGTTCGACACTCCCTTGCCTACGTTCAATCTCCTCAATCTCCTAACCGAGTGAGGGTTCCACTAACTTGAAGCTTCAATCAAGCTTTCAATCTTCTTACACTTGGATTCCTGCTCCAATGGACTCTTACACAATCTCTTCAAGATTTGAACCACTTGAAGGCTTTCACACTCAGTTTACATAAAGATGAAACTCTCAACCTAGCTTAAGGATGACTCAAGTACAAGAGAAAGCTAGGATGATTTACAAGAGTGCACTAAGAATATGCAAGTGATGGTTTAATGCACTAAGAAAAAAATGAGAGTTTTTTTATCAAGAACAAGTAGGTAGACAATTGATTGTAAAGGTTCTCTTGGTCATAAATGAAGTGGAGCTCTCAATTTATAAGTTTCTAAGTTCGGGAGACAAAAACAGCAGAAAGTAGCCTCGATTGGACGAGCAAAGAGTCGACCGGATCACTAGCCGTTGGAGCATTTAATGCATAATAGGTTACCGTTGCCTCGACCGGACAAGGGTGAGGCTCGACCGGGAAGAGAAAGCTACTGGGAAAGAGAGAAGGTTTTTGTGTTTCCCTCGACCTGACCTCGACCGGACAAGGGAAACTGGTCGACCGGTTCCCAAACCGGTTGAGCCGGTTGGCCATAGCTTCGACCGGTTGAGCCTTTTGGCCCCGAAAACCTATCCTTTTTTATTTCTTTCTTTCCAATACTTAGGCAAGCTCTTTTGGTGAGTTAATATGCCAATTTTGAATCATTTCCCTAAGGTATATTTGATAAAACTCAAGTTTTAAAGAAAATCAAGTTTTAAAGAATAAACCGAGTTTTCTAAGATGCATGAAAAGGTATGAACATCCTAAGTGCACTCATGCTATCATCTTACACTCATTTCCTATGATCTCAAGTCTTCCAAGCGTCTCGATCTTGTATCCATTTGGTCATTTGATGAATTTTCGAGTTTATACCTAAGATTCTTAAACATTAAACCAATTAGTTACTTAACCATGGTTTGTTATCATCAAAACCCGATTAGGAGAACCCTTGAGCTAACAAATTCATTAATAAGTTTAGTAATTTATTAAAATAACTCAAAACTTAAATAGTGATCCAATTAATATGAAAAATTTATGGATAAAAATTGGACTAGAAATATTTTTCTGATTTGTTCATTGTGCAAATAAAATCCAAATTAAACAAAACCTATGTGTTGGTTTCATTAATGAGTTTAGAAAATTTTTTAAAATAATTTGAAATTCAAATAATGAACCCATGAATACTAAAAAATTATGGATAAAAGTTGGTTTACAATAATTTTATTATTATTTTTGTCCATAATTATATTTTATAAGTTTTCTTACCAGAGAATTGAATTTCAAATCAAATGACACTTTGTATTGAATTTATTAATGAGTTTACAAATTTTTAAAAATAAGTTGGAACTTAAAAATAGATCTAATCATCATAAACAATTATCAAGGAAATCTGATATATTATGAATTTTTTGTTTCTCTTATATATATATATATTAAGTTTTTCACTAGTTAAATAGATTCTAAATTAAGTGAAACATAATTAATAGTTTAAATTTTTTAATGAATCTTTTAATCTTAAAAATAATTTGAAATTTAAAAAATTGATCTAATTAATTGCATATTTTATTTTAGAATACTATGTTCCTAATTGAGTACTAAATGTATATATTTTAATAAAAAAAATTGACTCATTTACAAGTTAAAAATGATTTTTTATTTATTTTAAATAAAAATATTATTAAAAATGATTATTTTAAAATTATTATTATCATTATTATTATTATTATTATTATTATTATTATCTTTTTTTTAAAAAAAAGAAATCAATTATACTTGTATGAAGATATTAATATTCAATTTTTTTAACATATCTTAAAACAGTATTTTTTTAATAAAAAATGTATAATTTATTGTTTTATTTTAATATTACTATTCATGTTTTATTAAAAAATATTTATTTTTAATTTATTTGTAATTACAAAACTAAGTTCATTTTTAATAAGACTTGAATTAAATTTAATTAATATTATATAAATTAAATTTACAATGTTTTTATAAATACAAAATAAAAAAAATGTTTTTAAAAGCAACTTATACAAACAAATTTTTGTGTTTTATTTTTTAAAAAATATTCTTAAAAACAACTTATTAAACACTCTTATTTTTATTCTAAAAAACTGTATTTTGTAATTAACCTTAAAACTATTTTTAAAAACAAGCATAAGAAAACATGTTCAAATGGGGCCTTAGTTTTTTTTTTTTTTTTTCAACTTTCAAGATATATGCTTTTATTTTTCTTTCTTATTTGAATATTTATTTCTCTCAAACTTTTTGGGAGTGAAGATAGCTATAATCTCCACTCTTTTAAAAAAACCCATAAATCATGGTCTAACTTGAATTCATTTTCCTATCAACATCATTCAATTAAAAAGTACGTTATAAACTCATTTTACTATGAAATACGACAAAATGAAGAAAAATTCATGGACTCATCGTCTACACATTTTGAAAGTATAAAATATAAAATTATAAGAAGTTGTACATTGATGTTAACATTGTGATATGTATAAACCATGTGTAAGAAATGACTCAACATCTCCATCAACTCCCAAGTCAACAATCATAAAGAATCAAACTCCAACAATCACGCAACTTAATGTTAGCTTTGTCTCAAGATTTGTTAATATGTATCTTTTGTTGTTGCTTTGTAAATCTTGGACTTCCTTTATAACTCATTAATATGAATTGAATAATGATAAAATATTAAACCAAAAGTTCACATTTTGTTATTGCTTTTGTCATGATATTAGAGTTTTAGCAATTCCAACAAGTATACTTTATTTATTTATTAATTTATTTATTTATTTTCTTATGGTTGGAAAAATCTCCAAGCATAATTAGTTGACTATTTTTGTTCTCTATGGTTTAAGAACAATCTTTAAGAAACCTCCACAATTATTAGGGCTTGAGATACAACCATTTCTTTTAAGGAAATATATGAAAAACTTTTGAAGCATAAAAGTATCTTAAGCGTAAGAAAATTCTTTGATATTTTGCTATCACTGTTAACTTTAACCAAATGTTAGGTTCTAATTCAAATCTCATGGAGGTTAATTTAATAAATATGGTCATTTTATCAATCCAAATAACTAGATTTTCAATCTTCGCAATCAAGGTAACAACTATGCTTGTCCCATCAACAAAATCAACTACACCAAGGTTATCCAACTTGATGCCCCAAAGTTCTTTATCACTATTGTGACAAACTGGGTCACATTGTCAAACAATGTTATAATATCCATTTGTCTCTAAAAAAATCCTCTAAGTTTAATTCCAATTAGCAAAACTATTCTCCATAATGGCTTATGCATGCCAATCTTCTCACCACATCACATCAAATCTCCAAATTTTGACCATTCATTCAAACTACAATAGAGGTGATGTTATTGTGCTAGGTGATGGCTTAGGTATTCCCATAACTCACATCCTATCAACTTCCCTTTTCATTTCATTTTTGAAAATTATCTTCAAAAAATATCCTTTGTGCCCCATCTATTAACAAAAATCTTATCTCTGTTTCTTAATTTTCCAAGCATAATAATATTTTAGTTGAATTTTTTCTAATTTGTTTCTTGTGGAATATTAAACTATACAGTATACTAATTTGTGGAATAAGTAAGGCCAACATATACGAGTGGCCTTCAAAGAAGTCTCTTGATGTTATCATACCTCAGATAATGACTAAAATAAAAGTATCGCATGAAATGCATGATTCTTGCACTTGCCTTTATCAAGATTATTTCTCATTTGCTTTCCTCCAAGTTACTACCACCGTCTTCCACTACAACAAATATCGCATTTTGCCATGATATTTTTTTGCCATAAACAAAATTTCATGGCAAAATGTCACTTTTAGCCACAAATTCCTTTTTCATTGCTAAAAATTGTTGTAAAATGATACTTGTAATGATAATTTGAAAATAAAATAATAAATAAAACTATGGACAAAAGTACTTGTGTGGTAAAATCCTCTTCATTATGAGGGAAACCTCCATAGGACAAGACAAAAAAAAAAAAAATCCACTATGAAGACAAAATTACAACATCTTTCTTAATTAAAAGGGAAAAACATAAAAGTTTATAAAATGATAAAAATATTTTTCTTTTTGGTATAAATAGCATAGGGAGTAGAAGCCTCCTTTTATAACATTAGGAAGGTCTCCCCCTTTTTGTCTCATTCCAATGTGAGATGACTTCAACCTTAATAAAAATATGACAAGTTATGGAATATATGACATTTTATCACGAACTTCACTTTTTACTGTAAAATTATTTGTAGTAAAATATTACTGGTTTGGGTTTGATTAATTGAGTCAATATTTTTGTTATTAATATGGAAATTTTAGATTAGGGTCTATGATATATTAAATATTTTTGTTGGGTTATATTTGTCAATTTGGATCCATTTTTAATTGGTGAAATTTGTTGCACTAACTTGAAATTTAAATTTGGGCTTAAATATCTATTGTGAAGTTTATACATTTCTAGATATTTACATTTGTGTTATTTTAGTTTTTGCATGGGCCCACTCTGCAATCTTATTGGCTGAATACGAAATGATGACACATGAAGCTTGTTGTAAGTTTATTTGGGTACATATTTTATTTCCCACTTTTATTTGGTTTTATTTTTATTAGTTATTGTAAATATTCGTTCGTATATATTTATCATGGTTTTAAAAACCGGATCGGATCGGCCGGTCCGACCGGTCGAACCGTCGACCGGTGAACTTTCCGGTTCGGTCCGTTTCAATGAACCGTTTGTGGTCAAACCGGCATTGAACTGTTCAAACCAATGGTTGAACCGTCGAACCGGACAAACCGTTACACCTTAGAAACAATTTTTTGTTTACCATGTAAAAAGCCCATTCCAGGCCCAACCTAAGGTATTCCTTTTTCCAGGTCCCTAGACCTAGTCCAAAGATAAAATTAACACTTTTATATGGGCCATGCCCACAAAAGCCCAATTTGCTGCCATATTTTATTTTAAAATAACACTTTAAATTGAGCCATGCTTCCGGGCCAAGCTTCCAGGCCCAGCTTGTTGGCTTGTTTGGATTGAAGGCAAGTGTGAAGCTATTTATAGAGCACATGGAGCACATAAAATTCATGTGCTTCCGATGTGGGATTGAGAATGAGACTCATTAGAGGAAAACATTGCCTCTTGAGGGTTGGACACACGAAATTTGATTTTATTTCAAATTTTTATCATATAAAATCTTTAAAAAAAATGTAAATATTTAAATTCATGTTTATTTTTATAATAATAATTATAAAAAATAATATAAATTAATTAATATAATAATTTTAAAACAATAAAATACAAAGATAAAAAGATAAAATTAAATATTATATATTTTTTCATCTTAAATATATATTCTTTCTTAAATATTACATATTTCTATTTAATCAAATTTAAAATATTAAACTTTATCATTTAATTTAATTTAATATACCAAATATAAAAAACAAACATTATTAAAATTTGTAATTTTATATATTTTTAATTTTTATAATTATTTTTAATTTTATATAATATATAAATTATATATTTAATTATTTATTACATCACCGGTTCAATGACGGTTCGACCGCCGGTCCGACCAGTGAACCGTGAACCGGTAACTTTTTCGGTTCGATCACCGGTTAGGTTTTTAAAACATTGATATTTATTGAGTGTGTACAGAATTGAACATCGAACAAACTAAAAATTTTGTTTAAATGAGAGGAAGAATTCAATAAATGTGTTTTGATAAAACAATAATTTAAAAATATTATTTTTAATAAAAGAAAGTTTTTTTTTATTATTTATAAAAATGCATTTAGAAAATCCAAAAGAATTGTTTTTAATAGAATTCGAAAAATTGTTTTTAATAACATTGTCCAAAAATTTCTTTGTTTAATAAAAATTGTCCAAAAATTGTTTTGTAAATAAAGTTGTCCCAAAAATTAATTTTTAATAAAATTGTCTAAAAATATATTTTTTAAATTGAATTATTTTTCCTTAATTAAAATGGGATTAAAAGTGTTTGTCAGAAATAAAGGATTTCAATCTTTGTTTTTCTTTTTAATTAAATTTTCTTTTGCAAATAAAGTTATGTCGTTTTAAATAATTTGTAAAAATCATTTTATTTTAAATGAAAATGAATCAAAATACTTTTGTAAATGAAATTGTAAAAATTCATTATTTTCTAAAAAAAAAACAAGTAAAATAATTTTTGTTGCCAAATTAAAATTTTGTAATAAATTTTTTTGATATAATAAGTACAAATAACTTTTTTTGAAAATTAAATACAAATGAAATTGAATCAAATCATTAATTGAAAATAAATTGAAACTTCTTTTTTGTAAATAAATAAATTGAAATCATTAATTCAAAATCATTTTTTTTTATAAAATCCTTTGAAATTTCTTGAAAACCATTTTTTTAATACTTTTTTTTAGTTCAATAAATCATTTTTGCACAATTCTCCTATTATTCATTTCATGTATTCTTATAATTAGATTTCATCATTACTTTTGTATATATTGATTTTCATCATGACTTGTACATTGATTATTTTTCTTGGTATCCATAATTAATTAATTAATTGTCACAATTCCCTTGATTCATTTAGTAGAAGCTGTATGTATACGGGCTTAGAGGGGTGTTACAGTTCACCACCGTACATTCCTAATAAGTAACTTGACCTCTAAACCCGACTTTGGTTTTCCACAGACCTGTTTTTCCTTCAAAAGTCACACTTAGGGTGTTTCTTTCTTATTTTGTTTTTCCCTTTAAAAAAAATTAAAATAAATGGCGACTCCAAGTCTTTTTAAAAAAAAAAATCAAAATTTCACTAAACAAATAAAAAAACTAGTCACGCCATCGAGTGGGAACGCACGTGAAAATACGGGGTCCACACATGTTTTTATGATTTTCTTTTAACTTTTTTTTAAAAAAATAATAAAATAAATTCTAAATTAAACTACATTTTATAAATTTTAAAAATAATATAAAACTTAAACAAACCAAGTTAATTAGTATTAGAAAGTCAATAAAATGAAATTCATTTTGAATGTCTTGCCTAGTTTCTTCTTTACATATAATCATATTTTTATATATATAAAAAATTCATTAAACAAATAAATTGAAAATCAAGTAAGATTTAATGCATTAAATTCATCAACTAGTTTAATAATTTTTAAAAATAATTTGAAACTCAAATAATGATCTAATTAATATCATAAATTTAGAAACAAAAATTGGTTAAGAATGACTCTATTATTTCTCTTATATATAAAATCATATTTTTTCGATTTTTTTCACTTAACAAATAAAATTTCAAATTAAATAAGAATTAATACGTTGGATTTATTAACGAGTCTAATAATTTTAAAAATAACTTAAAATTCAAGTAGTGAATTAATTAATGCCATTAATTTATGGAAAAAAATTGGTCTAAAATGACTTTATTATTTTTAGTATACATAAAATCATATTTTTATGATTTCTTTTTCACTAAATAAATAAATTCGAAATTAAACAAAACTTAATGCATTGGATTCATTAATAAGTTTAGTAATTTATTAAAATAACTCAAAACTTAAATAGTGATCCAATTAATATGAAAAATTTATGGATAAAAATTGGACTAGAAATATTTTTATGATTTGTTCATTGTGCAAATAAAATCCAAATTAAACAAAACCTATGTGTTGGTTTCATTAATGAGTTTAGAAATTTTTTAAAATAATTTGAAACTCAAATAATGAACCCATGAATACTAAAAAATTATGGATAAAAGTTGGTTTACAATAATTTTATTATTATTTTTGTACATAATTATATTTTTATAAGTTTTCTTACCAGAGAATTGAATTTCAAATCAAATGACACTTTGTATTGAATTTATTAATGAGTTAAAAAAATTTTAAAACTAAGTTGAAACTTAAAAATAGATCTAATCATCATAAATAATTATCAAGGAAACCTGATATATTATGAATTTTTTGTTTCTCTTATATACATAACTATATATATATTAATTTTTTCACTAGTTAAATAGATTCTAAATTAAGTGAAACATAATTAATAGTTTAAATTTTTTAATGAATCTTTTAATCTTAAAAATAATTTGAAATTTAAAAAATTGATCTAATTAATTGCATATTTTATTTTAGAATACTATGTTCCTAATTGAGTACTAAATGTATATAATGTAATAAAAAAAAATTGACTCATTTACATGTTAAAAATGATTTTTTATTTATTTTAAATAAAAATATTATTAACAATGATTATTTTACAATTATTATCCTTTAAAAAAAGAAGAAAAAGAAATCAATTATAGTTATATGAAGATATTAATATTCATTTTTTTAACATATCTTAAAATGGTATTTTTTTTAATAAAAAATGTATAATTTATTGTTTTATTTTAATATTACTATTCATGTTTTATTAAAAAATATTTATTTTTAATTTATTTGTAATTACAAAACTAAGTTCATTTTTAATAAGACTTGAATTAAATTTAATTAATATTATATAAATTAAATTTACAATGTTTTTATAAATCCAAAATAAAAAAAAATATATTTTTAAAAGCAATTTATACAAACAAATTTTTGTATTTTATTTTTAAAAAAATGTTCTTAAAAACAACTTATTAAACACCCTTATTTTTATGCTAAAAAAATTGTATTTTGTAATTAACTTAAAACTATTTTTAAAAACAAGCATAAGAAAACATGTTCAAATGGGGCCTTAGGTTTTTTTTTTTTTTTTTTTTTTTTTTTTTTTCAACTTTCAAGATATATGCTTTTATTTTTCTTTCTTATTTGAATATTTATTTCTCTCAAACTTTTTGGGAGTGGAGATAGCTATAATCTCCACTCTTTTAAAAAAAAACCTATAAATCATGGTCTAATTTGAATTCATTTTCCTATCAATATCATTCAATTAAAAAGTACGTTATAAACTCATTTTACTATTAAATGTGACAAAATGAAGGAAAATTCATGGACTCATCGTCTACACATTTTGAAAGTATAAAATATAAAATTATAAGAAGTTGTACATTGATGTTAACATTGTGATATGTATAAACCATGTGTAAGAAATGACTCAACATCTCCATCAACTCCTAAGTCAACAACCATAAAGAATCAAACTCCAACAATCACACACCTTAATGTTAGCTTTGTCTCAAGATTTGTTAATATGTATCTTTTGTTGTTGCTTTGTAAATCTTGGACTTCCTTTATAACTCAATTATATGAATTGAATAATGATAAAATATTAAACCAAAAGTTCACATTTTGTTATTGCTTTTGTCATGATATTAGAGTTTTAGCAACTCCAACAAGTATACTTTTTTTTCTTTATTTATTTATTTTCTTATGGTTGGAAAAATCTCCAAGCATAATTAGTTGACTATTTTTGTTCTCTATGGTTTAAGAACAGTCTTTAAGAAACCTCCACAATTATTAGGGATTGAGATACAACCATTTCTTTTGAGGAAATATATAAAAAACTTTTGGAGCATGAAAGTATCTTAAGCATAAGAAAATTCTTTGATATTTTGCTATCACTGTTAACTTTAGCCAAATGTTAGGTTCTAATTCAAATCTCATGGAGGTTAATTTAATAAATATGGTCATTTTATCAATCCAAATAACTAGATTTTCAATCTTCGCAATCAAGGTAACAACTATGCTTGTCCCATCAATAAAACCAACTACACCAAGGTTATCCAACTTGATGCCCCAAAGTTCTTTATCACTATTGTGACAAAATGGGTCACATTGTCAAACAATGTTATAAGATCCATTTGTCTCTAAAAAAAATCCTCTAAGTTTAATTCCAATTAGCAAAACTATTCTCCATAATGGCTTATGCATGCCAATCTTCACACCACATCACATCAAATCTCCAAATTTTGACCATTCATTCAAACTACAATAGAGGTGATGTTATTGTGTTAGGTGATGGCTTAGGTAAACCCATAACTCACATCCTATCAACTTCCCTTTTCATTTCATTTTTGAAAATTTTCTTCAAAAAATATCCTTTGTGCCCCATCTATTAATAAAAAATCTTATCTCTATTTCTCAAATTTCCAAGCATAATAATATTTTAGTTGAATTTTTTCTAACTTGTTTCTTATGGAATATTAAACTACACAATATGCTAATTTGTGGAATAAGTAAGGCCAACATATACGAGTGGCCTTCAAAGAAATCTCTTGATGCTATCATACCTCAAATAATGACTAAAATAAAAGTATCGCATGAAATGCATGAGTCTTGCACATATCTTTATCAAGATTATTTCTCATTTGCTTTCCTCCAAGTTACTACCACCGTCTTCCACTACAACAAATATCGCATTTTGCCATGATATTTTTTTGCCATAAACAAAATTTCATGGCAAACTGTCACTTTTAGCCACAAATTCTTTTTTCATTGCTAAAAATTGTTGTAAAATGATAACAATAATTTGAAAATAAAATAATAAATAAAACAATGGACAAAAGTACTTATGTGGTAAAATCCTCTTAATTATGAGGGAAACCTCCATAGGACAAGACAAAAAAAAAAAAAAAAAAAAAATCCACTATGAAGACAAAATTACAACATCTTTCTTAATTAAAAGGAAAAAACATAAAAGTTTATAAAATGATAAAAATATTTTTCTTTTTGGTATAAATAGCATAGGGAGTAGAGGCCTCCTTTTATAACATTAGGAAGGTCTCCTCCTTTTTGTTTCCTTCCAATGTGAGATGACTTCAACCTTAATAAAAATATGACGAGTTATGAAATATATGACATTTTACCATGAACTTCACTTTTTATCGTAAAATTATTTGTAGTAAAATATTACTTGTTACTACGAAGTTACTTTTTGTTGCTAAAAATATGATAGGATTAATTCTCGTGCAATATATAACATTATTTCATAATTCCACTTTTTGCCACAATTATTTGGGGTAAAATATCACTTTTAGTTATGAATTTACATTTTATCTTTAAAATTATGATAAGAATAATTCTCACATAACATATGATATTTTGTTACGAATTTTACCTTTTAGTATAAAATTATTTATAATAAAAATGTATAAGTAAATACTTACACATTTTAATTTTTGGTCAATTTTTTTTCCAGATTAATCTAATTTGCGGTAGAAAATTACTTTTTATTTTAATTATATATGCACCACCTTTTTTTTATAATAAATTAAAAATTAGATTGAACTATTAAATAATTAATATTTTTATATTTAATACTTTATAAAAGTATTATACAATAGTCATTCATTATAAAAAATAGTCATTTTTATTAAAGCACAAAAAATGTTTAATGTTGATAAAAAGTGGAAAAAAATATAGCCATTTGATATTTTTATGTGAGCTAACAATTATAATTTTGAAGATATAAATGAAATTTCTAAAAATTTAATCATGGTATATAAATTTTGAAGCTTGGATTTTATTTTAAAATTTTCATGGCAAAAAATTTATTAATTAATTATAAATACAATAGATCAGACAATTTAAGATTAAAAAAAAATAGATTCTCATTCTTAGCAAAGATAATTTTTTTTTTTTTTTTGCTTTTAATTTTTTTTATTTACATAACTATTATATTTTTTTAAAAATTCCTTTACTAAGAGTTTTGAATTCTCTTATATTTCTATTTAAATAACTATGTAATATTTTTTAAAAGTTTTTATTTTTTATTTTTAAATCTCAATTTTATTTTAATTTTAATTTTTTTTTATAAAAAAATTCTATCTTTGAATATTCTTTTAAGAATAATTATGCAAATAAGTATTGATAATTTTGTAAATTTTGTTTTGAAATTTTATTTTTTTTTCAAGTTTTTACTCATTCATTGATAAGAATATGAAAAATAATTGTAATTTAAGATAAATATAAAGATGAAAAAAATATTGAATTCAATTAAAAGTTTGTTATATCTCTTTGAACATCAATTGGTTTATAGAAGATATGGTGAAAGTTTTTTCAAAGAGTGATAATAAAGTGGGTTATGAGTTTGAGTTCGAGTTTCAAATATTACAATTTAATATAATAATTATTAGGAGGCTAAAATATCCTCCCATAGACTTGGGATATGTGTGAGGATGTCATCATGTTTCTAGAAATAGAAACTTATGCTTAAGGCCTCCACAAAAAAATGAAAACAAAAATTATTATCATAATTTTTTTACCACAAACGTAAATTTGTTGCTAAAAATATTATATTGTTATAAAATTACATTTGTCGTTAAAAGAGACTTTTTGCCACAAAACTTTATTTAAGATAAAGGTATAATTTTTAATGAACAAAACTTTTATTTATTAGTAAAACTTTTTAGCGATGGCTTGTTACGACAATATAGCAACAACATTTTTTTTGTGGTAAAAACATATTTGACATGAAAATCCAACCTTTTGTCATAAAAACATTTATTACAAAACATCATATTTGTTGTAGTGCATCCAACTTTTCTTTTATATTTTGTGATTCATATAACTAGAGCCACAAATTGTTGTTTGGTTTTTCATCTTTGTCTAGATCGAAACCTCTTGAATTACTTTACACAAAGTTTTATAAATTTGGTCTATTCAACTTGATTGATGGCTTAAAATATCATATGATCTTTGTTGATTACTTTACAAAGTACATCTACTTTTATCCTATTAAAGGTAAGTGTAATGTATTGTAATATTTTTAAAATTTAAAATTGCTGAAAATTATTCTCAAACTTCTTTCTATCACTACTCTTTATTCAAATAGAGTGGTGATTAGTTTAATGCTTTCAAAACTTGTCTTACAACTCATTAGGCCAATATGCAACTCACATATTGTGGTCATTTATCTTATAAATAGGATGTTTATCCCAGTAAATCAACTTAAACACCTTTTGAAAAATTATTTCATTAGTCACAATATTATCATAAATTACATGTCTTTAGTTATCTTTGCTATCCTTAGTTGAAGTCATGTAACAATAACAAACTTGGCTCTAAATCCAAATCTTATGTTTTTTTAGGTTTTGCTCAACCCAAAGCACCCTCTATTTTATGGACTTATGTGGAGTCTAATTTTATATACTATATACTTTTTCCCATGATCATGGATTGACTTTCATGGTAAGGTTGACGAGAAGGCAATTAGCCTTCTCGCTTAGAGGTGATGGCTTTAAGACAAATTTTTTAAGGGGTATTTTTAGTAATTTACGCATGTGTTAATCTACTCTAGTTTTCACATAAAATGAACTATTAGAATAATCGTTTTATGTGTGAGAAATGGAGGAGAGGTGATCATTAGGAGCACGTGAGGTCATATTGTAATTTTTTTTTTATTTTTTTTATTTTATCATAGTAAAAATCTTGCAATGACAAAGTAGATATAGCTCTTACATTGAAAGAAAACCATAATAAATTTTATAGGCTTTATCAACTTTTTATTTTATTTTATTTTTGTGTTATTGTTCTTTTAATTAATGAAGATTTGCTCATAACATTAGTATCTTGATTTAACAACATAAAAATATTTACCTTATATCATGTAACTTTCATTGAACATAAATGTCTTTTCATAAATTTCTTGTCTTCTTATAAACTTACTTTACCCACTCAATCATGGTTTAACAATCAATTTTATTTTTATTTTTATCAATTATTAACCTTTATTTTCTTGTGCCTCTTCATGCAACATCATTTCCTCATAATTCCAAATAAGCAAACGAAGTTTCATTATTTTTAAATGAATCACTCTCATCCATTATGCTAGCTCCATGTTAAAAAACAACAACTCTTATCTTCAATTTTTTTGTCAATAAACACAAATTTGTTTTTTACTTCATATCCAACTCTTATTAGAGTGCATCATATGATAATCAAATCCAAAAATAATATTTTCAAGCTAAAACAATTTTATTTTGTCACATTTCATTCTTTTTTAGATTCGTTAGACCTTGCTTGTTATTCTCACATGCTTAAACAATCACATTGGAATGTTGCAATGTGTACCAAATTTGATGCGTTGATTCACAATGGAACTTAGGACTTAATCCCTTCATCCTAATTTAAAAGTGTGGTAAGATGTAACTTATAAGTGGGTCTTTCATATGAAGTGCAATCCTGATGGTAGTATTGAATAATATAAAAACCTAACGTGTTGTAATAGACTTTCACCAATGTCTTAGTGAAAGTTTTCATGACACTTTTAGTTTAGTTATAAAAGGCCAATATGATTTGTTATCCCTTGTATTCTTTATGAAATGACATTTTCATCAACTCAATGCTAATAATGCATTCTTGCAAAGTCATCTCATTGAAGATGTTTATATGCACTACTTGCTTATTTATGTTGATAAAAAAAATCCCAAATGTGTTTGTAAACTTATAAAGTCATTTACAAGTTACATTAATCACCATATGTCGGGTATCAAGCACCTAGTTGGTTTATCCTAGAATTTGGCTTTAGGAACGCCAAAGCAAAAACCTTATTATTCATAAATCTAATATATGCGGATCATATTATGATCACTAGAAACATTTATTAGCTTCTTCAATAATTTAGTTAGTCATTTGCTTCAAAATTCTTCAAAAAAGACTTGGACACCCTTCATTATTTTCTTGGAATGGAAATTGTTTTGACCAAGAATGGTTTATTTCTTTCTCAACATAAATGCATTAAAGACTTACTAGAGAAAACACATTTTCATAGTGCAAAGGAAGCTACCATCCACTTTTCACATCAATGTATCTCTTGCTTCTATTGGGATTGAGCTCCTAAAAGTAAGACATAATGTAATAAAGTTAGACTTTATTGTCTCTATATTATCCCTTTTATATATTGACATTGATTTGAGTTTTAGCTTATATCACTTGTATTATACATGACTTGGGTGCATTAAAAGTTGTACAGAGGATACAAGTCATGGGTTCCTTACAAGATAATGAATTGTTCATAGTCAATTCATGAATTTAAGCAATCTAATAGAGACTATAGAGTGTTACTTCCTAATTGGAGAGATGGTTTGTTTTGCCTCTCGAGATAGTTTTCCCATGACGAGTACACTAGTGTATATAATTACACATTAGATAGGATCTATGATGAATCATAATGTAAGGTCATCGATTGTCATGATTTACCAAACTATTATATTACATAGACTCTCAACCTTGAAATAATATTGAGCATGTACACAAGTCAACATAAGACTTTATAGGTGAGACCTTAAAGTGATCATATATCCCTATGAATTAGGTCACCATTGATGGAGGCAGGTGATAATAGGTATTCTTAATAGGATCACCATGATATCTTATGGGTTTGAAATAGTGTATCCCCTCAGGTAATCCAAAAGACATGATCTAAAAAACTTTGGCCATAACATTTCCTTTAATGGAAATTTGACATGTGCTTCTTGGAGTTAAAGTATGTCAATTGATCACATAATAAGTGAAATTTGTAACTCAAGGATTCAAGAGACAATTTTGATAGGTGATAACACTACCTTGTTAAGTTACAAACATCAGTTCATGGGCAGTCTACATGTAGTAGATAGTAGGTCATGAATTCGATCTTTGTTTCATTGTTATTGACATAGGATACTAGAGCATAGTTGATTTTTTGTAGTAGAATGTTGAAGGATACTAGAACATAGTTGATTCTTTATAGTAGAATGTTGAGTCAACTTTAAAATTGGATTTTAAGGGAGTTAACACTTTTATGGGTCCTAATGGTTCTTACTCAAGCTCATACACCTCAATGACATAGTTTATGACAATTGAATTAGCTCAAGGTTCACTTTTGTGCATAATTGATAATTACGCAAAGTTGTATAGGGATTGTAAACAAAGTCTTTAGATTAGGCTAATTAATTAATTAGATGATCATGTGAAATTAATTAATCAATTAAGACTTATTTTAGGCTATATTAAGTAACTAAAGCTCTTAATGGGCTTAAGTTACTTAATCCCAGTTAGGGAACCTTATAAATACCCCTTTTAGGAATTAAAGTTTCTATCACCTTTTGAATGAGTCATCTTCCACTCCTAGAGAAAGAGAGAGTCATAGACTTATTTTTTTGTTTTTTCAAAGATCCACCATTGGAGTGTTAAGATCGAGATAAAGCCATCAGACGAAAGATGTTGAGTGTATGAGACCTCCAAATACTTCAAGCTTCTTCTTCACCGCATGGATTAGATTTGGGAAGTCCAAATTTGAGGTCAAGCTCTCTAAAACACTTTTAATCTAGATTCTTATGTTAAAGATTGTATTTTACTACTTCTGTTGTTAAGATTTAGAGCCTTAGGAAGAAATTCATGCACCTAACCTAATTTTGGAATAGAGAACAAAGTGATCTGGGATTCCCTACAACTTCTTGTTAGCTTGGTTACTAATACTTCATGGTGCATTACAATGCAATTAAATCAATTTAGTGCCCCTCTTTGACTCATCTTGGCACATTTCCTTTCTAGTTAATAAACTTAATCAATTCATGCACGCTCCATTGATTATCATATTTGGTCATCTTATATAAAATATCAAGAAAAAAAAATCAAATATCATTTAAACTAGCTAAAAATTTTTGTATTTTAAATTTTGGAAAATCTCCTTGTATAAAGACCTCATTCTAATTTAGACACCCAAGAAAGATTAGTATTTCCATCCACTCATAGACTCATGACCTTAGCCAGCAACAAACAATTTGGAAATGCCAAAATCTCTACCTTGATGACCAAACCCTCTCAACATTGTATCATAGTAATATTTGATTATAACTCCATCCCTAACCGATACCAATCCATTTAGGTGGAGACTAACTTATTTTGGGTTTGAAAATATGTGGGTGAAGCATTCATATTCTGAGTCTGGTGAAAAGTCAAGGTAGGAAGCTCATAAGTTGATGCACAAGTTGCTAGGTGTTAAGAGATTGAAAATATAAAATAAGGCTACTTTCGGGGATATAAGTGAAATGAGTTTGAAATAATAATAAAAATAAATGATTAACTTTAAAATTATTTTTATTTTCCTTTACTATTTCTCTTCTATTTTCTTCCTCTTATATTTTTCCTTAAACAGAATCAAATATAGCCTTAATGATATTTAAATTTATCACATTTTAAAAATAAATTAATAAAGTTAACTCCAAATGGAAAATGGATACACCCTTTTAATGCTTGTAGACTTAAAAGGCGTTAGTTGATGTTGATAGTAACCTTTTTTTTTTATATATAAAAATTCATAAATATATTAATTTGAAAGAAATAAAAAAAAAATAAATCTAATAACTTTCATCATATTTGATTTTATTTAAATTTTTTTCTAGTAAATTAATAAAACAATTTAGTGCTCCTTTGAATGTTTGGATATTTTTCTTATTTAAAAATGAAGCAGTGACTTTAAATTTTTTTAAAATTGAGATGGTAAGAAGCTTTAATTTTTTTTTAAAATTCATTATATAATAAAACTAAAAAATTTCTTATATTTTATATAGAACTTACTATTATTTTCTATTTTTTAAAAATAAAAAAGAAATATATACACTTTCTATTTTTTATATTTAAAAATAGTAAAAAATAGAAAATAGTAATAACCTATATATAAAATATAATAAATTTTATATACAAAGGTATGAATTTATCATTTGTTTTTAAAATTTACTTTAAAATTTGAGCTAGTGACATTTTTTTAATAATTCAAAATTTAAAAATTATTATCTTTTTAAAGCAAGTGTCAAATAGTTTTTGCAATTTTTTTTTATAGAAGTTACTATTAATTTATATTTTTAAAAATAAAGAAGAAAAACTATTTTCAAACAAGCAGATTTATTTTTCCTTGATCATTTTTAGAAATTATTTTCAGACATGAAAGGTTTAAAATGGAGGCAACTTGCTTGGCTGTCAATGGCGGGTTCCAACATTCGTCCCAGCATGTTGGCTTATTTTTCAACAAGGCCAGAGTATCTATGGGTCGGGCCAGCCTGTCATTTATTTGGGCCACACACAACAAGCCCAAGCGCAAAATCTGAGCGCGATTCTGTCACGGAGTTTCCCGCCTTCCCCAAATAGCTGAATGTCGAAAGCAAATGCTAATGCAGAGAAAGCCCTAAACCGGTCGGAAAACGGGCCGACGACGGAAAATGTCGACATGGCAGATTTTCTCCGACTCCGACAACGATTTCCGGTGGGAGATTTCAGATGCACAGAGCTTAACCAAACCCGTAGAAGAAGCAAGCGGTGCTCCGATCCAACCATACGATTCCACTTCTCGTCTCCCGTCCATGGTGGATCTGTTGCTTCAAGGTAACAACATTACTTCAATTGGTTGCCAAGCTGAAAGGATAAGAGAAAGGAAAAATCGTATCATATGTTTCATGATGTTTTTGTTCCAACTTAGGAAGCAAAAGCTTGCTTCAATCAAGGCAAGTAGTTTTGTTAGGCTCAAGTAATGAAAAATCTCAGACTCAAAATATAATTTTCTTTTTCTTTTCAAACATTTTCTCCTCAACTAAACGGAATATTGTCGAACTATGTGTTCCGTTGCTGCGATAATTCTGCTATTTCCGTAATATGTTTACCTATCTGGATGGATTTTCCATGATTTTGCACAGGATGTTCGAAGATTCTGGAGAATGACGGTCCCTGTGTTGAGAGCCCTCCAATGTTCCGGACTGGATTCGGAAAATCAGTTACAGTAAAACAGTCTTCAATAGCAAAAGCGTTATCTGTTCTTGGTGATGACGATTTCGGTGCTGGAGGTGCTCAATGCTCTCTTTTCTTTTACCACCTTGATTATTTATCATTTGCGGATGCAATAGGATCAACAAGCAGTTTTAAAGAGCACTGTTGTTTAATGGTAATCTGGAAATTATGAGGAAGTTGCTACTTTATGAAGCTTCCAGCTTGGCAATGGTTGAAATTAATCCTGGAAATTTGGTTTTAAAACTCTAAATTATCTTTGATGCGGTAAACAAAAATATAAGTGCTTCTTTGGCAACAATTTTGTTTTCCTTCAAAATGATGACAAATGGTTTCCTTTCTATTTCCATTTTTATTTTTATTTTATTTATGGAATGCCGTTTCCATGAATTAGTGCCACCATACCAGCCTCATTCAGTTTGTGCTATGTTACTTCATGGAGTTGCTCATTATTACAATCTCAATGATCTGCAGCTGTGAACTCATTTTTTCCGATCTGATTTTTTTTTTTCCTAGACTTGAAAAGTGTGAGGGAAAGGAAAAAAGAAAGGAAAGAAAAAGTGAATGAAAATAATATAAGTTTGATTAAATGATTTTTTTTCCTCATCCTTCTCCAATTTTAATCTCCTTTTTATATACTAAATAAGGAATTTTGAAAATGTTTGAGTTTTGAAATAATTTTAATCTCCATATTTCACTTTGTATTTTTTGTGGCCTTGTGTAATGGTGTGATCAATTGATGGACAGATGGGAATTGCGTAAAACTTAACAAGGGAATATGGGATCCCTTCATATATTTATTTTTTTCTTTTCACTTCCCCTAGTATTTTCTGAGATCTAAATAGAGAGCCTAAATACATAAATTTAAGGAACTTCTCACACTTGGAGTAAAACACGATAGTTACTTAAATCTTTACAATCTGAGAGATACCACTAGTTTACAGTTGATTCATCTATGTTTGTGTTGTAGTAGACAAAATTTATCAACCTCAACATGTTGTGCAGGCCAAGATCATGATAGAGATAACGGATGTGGTTTCTCGAATTCTCTTTTCCAGACTGGCTCAGGGAAAATGGTCAATATTTCTTCTGCTGGTCTGGTCAGAGCCAAGACATTGTTGGGGTTAGAAGAAAATAGCAACCACCATTCTTGTCAAGAACACATCACAAAGCAGAATGTGATGGATGGCTTAGATGGTGGACAAAATTCATCTTGTTTAGAGATGCAAGAAGATTTGAACAGTATAAAAAGCGAGGATGCTAAACCAGTTCCAAGACCTTTTAGTACTAGCACTTCTTGGAGAACAGGATCAATAAATGAGGCTGTTCCCCACCTTAAGCAGTCTGAAATGTATAATCCTGCACCAAATCCACCACCAATCAAGTTTCATACTGCAGGTGGAAGGTCGATATCAGTTTCTAGTGATGCATTGCAAAGAGCAAGGAGCCTCCTTGGTGACCCAGAATTAGGAACTTCATTAAATGAAGGGGATGAAGATGATATGGTTTCTTCCTTTTTGAAAGGGAGTTTCCGGGATGCTTCTTCAGACAAAGAAAATGATTCTGATACTTCTCTTTCCCATCATGAAAAGGCAAAAAGTAAACATACATCAAAAAGTTTCATATCTCCCATCCGTTTGTTTCCTAACCGGGTGCAGTCATCAGTCATGCCAGAGAATACATATTCAGGGAGTAACTTGATCAAGAAATATGCAGATGACAGTAAAATAACTTGTCCACAGGAGCCTTTAAGCAACAGGCTCTGTGCACCTCATACAATAATAGACAATTCTGTGGCAAATGGTAATTGTTCAATAAATAAGCCATTAGGAAGGTCATCAGGGGGCCCACTAGTTGATGTTTCGAATAGAATTGGCACATTGTTAACCAACAAGAAACAAACTATTACCGAAAAAAGGAGACTTGGTAGAAGAAGTTCTATCTCTCCATTCAAGCGGCCACGCAGTTCCAAGTTCTGCCCCCCTTTGAATAGCAATGTGTCTTTTGTTCCCAATGGTATATCCATGAAGGTTTATGAGATAAGCTTATTCTTTTTAGTTAAAAAATTTATGCTTCCTTATTTAAAGTATTTCTTCCATTAGGCTTATCTACTCTTGCATCTGAAGATACCTGTTGCAGAAAAAGAGTTTCCACTCGATATCCGTTTCATGCTCCTAGAATGTACATCAAGGAATACTTTGGAGTTCTTCCTTTCAATAAGAATGTGGTATGCATATGACAAGCATTGTTATTTGCATTTACAGATTGTCTTCTTGTATATACAACTGACATTTTTTTTTATATCTGAGTGGATCTAGTTGGAGCATTTGTCAGATGAGGTAAGATGGATGAATCCAGACAATGCGGAAAAGTATATGTTCCCTGATGAATATGGTTTAGGCTTCATTGGGGTAGACGATTTATACCAGAGACTGGCTCAGTCTGGAGCTTCCATGCAATATGCTTCTAAAGAGTAAATTTTCTTCTCTTCATTTTCTGCAAATCTTTTAATCCAAAAAGACTGGTTGAATATGGGAGTGTTATTGCTCCGAAAACTGAGGTCTAAAGCAGGCAAAAAGGCTGTCTTTTCCCTTGCATTTGAGAATGTTCTGTGACTTGAAGCTTCTAGGAAGGATTTAGATAGTAGAATAAATATTGTATTCAGTGTTATCAAAGGCGATCGCCTGGGTTGCCTAGGCCATCAGGCTAGGCGGGGCAGATAAAAGTCGCCTATTGAAAACCCAAGCAAGGCGGCTTCAAAGAGGTAACGCCTAGGCAATTGCCTTGAGATAAGGAGCAAGGCATAGAGGCTTGCCTTTGACCATGAGTTAAGATTAAACATACTTAGGTTTAAATTTCATTCAATCTAACATTAGATTTAAACAAAGTATAAGATGAAATATTATATTATCAATCATAAAGATAATAAGATGGAGGGTTATCAATCTAGTCTTAATGGAAGTGATGACAATTTTAATTTCAATGATGACTATGATGATGATGCCTAAAACTTCTCTAGAATGTTCAATCTCTTATTTTGTTTTTTATTCTATTTTTTAGATGTTTAAAAATTAGAATATGCATTTAGACAAGATGAATATCTCTAAACAATATGATGTTTCTTATGATATGAGGTATAATATTTAACACTTCGAATAATTATTACTATTTTGTTAATTTTATAAGACATCATGAGGGATGAAAAATTAATATTGTTGATTGTTGAAGATAACACTTGGTTAAGTATCGAATATGTAAATATATGTATATATTTTATTGCCTTACTATAGTCAGGCTATCGCCTTGTTTTTTGCCTTTCGCCATAGGCTAAAAGGAGTTTTATTGCATTGACATTGCTTTTTGCTTTTGACAACACTGATTGTATTATAGAGTGGAACGCTGATTCAGAGTTAAGGCAGCTTTGGTGTTTTTTGTGATGCTGATTGGGGTGGGGAAGAGCACCTGCATTATGTTCAGGATTCTACTAACTTGATCCATTTTTTCTATGCATAGGTGGATTGCTAATCATTACAAGTGGATCATTTGGAAACTTGCTTGTTATGAGAGATTCTATCCAGCTAAACATATGGGAAGATTTTTGACAATGTCTAACGTGCTTGAGGAATTAAAATATAGGTATCTATCATATCAAATTATATATAATTTTTGGTTTTAAAGATGCCAATCACAAGAGTTTGTGGTGCGTTTGATTAGATATGAGAGAGAAGTAAATCATGGCCACCGTTCTGCAATTAAGAGAATCCTGGAAGGAGATGCATCGCCTTCTACAATGGTGGTGCTATGCGTTTCTGCCATTCATTCAACCTGTGACATGAAGATTGGGACTCACTCTGTGTCAATAAATGGTTCTGAAAATAGTAATGCTGCAAAAGTGGAGCTAACTGATGGGTGGTAAGAAAATGGTAACTTGCTTCCTCTGTAAATTTGAATTCTGTTTTACGTGAAATTTTTTTGTCTCACAGGTATTCAATAGATGCTTTTTTGGATGCATTGCTGTCAAAGCAACTTTTTGCTGGAAAATTGTTCATAGGACAGAAACTTCGGGTACTCCATTTGTTTCTGCATCACTTATTTCTCTTTGATTAGAGCAATTTTGGTCAGATCAGCCTTTTATTTACAATTTGTGTTGTCTGATGAAGATCTGGGGAGCAGGATTATGTGGCTGGGTTGGGCCTGTTTCACCCCTTGAGGTACTCCCTGGTTGTAAGGTTTATAAAATGTTAAGGGCTTGTTTGGGAATGTTTTTGAAAATAGTTAGTGAAAAACAGTTTTCTAGAACAGTTTTTAAAATGGTTCTTTTATGTTTTCTAGAACAGAAGTTTGTTTAGGAACCTTGAATGTTCAACCTATTTTCTATGTTTTCAAATATTTCTTAAAAATAATTTTTGTCTATAATGCTTTACTTTCAATCATTCTTCATATTAGTGCAATTATTTATTAAAACAATTCCTAGAAAACAAGTGAAAATAATTAAAATATGTTATCAGAAAACACCCTATTTTCAAAACAAGTTCTCAAAAAAAATATTTTCTATAAAAAAAATTACCAAACATGTCTTTGAGTCTGGAAAATGGCTTTCTATTTTTAAGAATAGAAAATTGTTTTTAAAACTAGTTCCCAAATAGACTCTAAATTGTTGATTCTTCTTCCTTCTCTTTTTTGTTTTCCTTTTTCTTTTTTCCTTTTGGCCTTTTAAGGTTATCTTGGTATCATATTTCAATTTCAGACATCAAAGACAGCTGGTTTGTTGGTGCACATAAATGGGACGTATAGAGCTCATTGGGCTGATCGACTGGGATTTTGTAAATCACTCTTTAGATAATTAGATTATAATATTATATGTACTCTTGTCTTTTTGCATTTTTTATTTGGCTGTGGTATTCATTGTCTTGCCTCCTCATGCATGGTCCTTTAATCTACATCCTATAGGTAAGGGTGTTGGTCCTCCCTTGGCATTTCGATGTATCAAGAGTAATGGTGGGCCAGTTCCTCAGACTTTAGTTCGAGTCACACGGATATACCCTATTCTCTACAAGGAAAGGTAATTTGAAGGTGATCCTACTTTTAGTTGAACCCGTGTTATGCTTTGTAATAGAAAATATGTTTGTTTCTCCTGTTAGGTTAAGTAATGGGGGCTCTATCGTCAGATCTGTAAGGATGGAGACCAAAATGATGCAACTGTACAACCAGAGGTGACTCCAGTTCTGCCATGGCAAGCCAACTCATTTTTAACTTCTGAAAATTATTCATTCATCATATTGGTAGATTTAATCACATATCAGTATGGCCATGTTGAGTACTCTCTCCGAAAGTTCTATTCAATTTTCTGAAATATTCTTGTGTCATCATGCATGATTTTGATCTTATAGGAAAACAAGTAGAAAGGGAAAGCTTAAGACACAGTTGCCTTTTAAGAGTTAAGAGATAGGATCAGTGGACATGACTTGGTGATAAAACCATAAGAACAAATTAGTCTTTACTGCACATGACATTCCATCACATCCATATTTGATACAAAGAACAAATTTGGGTCATGTGTGCTTCATGAAAATTTGGAGAGTTAGGTAATTACTCTAGAATTTTTTTCACAATGTACAAGGCTGGGAAGGCTAACTGGGATACTTCATCTGCGCCACTGTGAGGTTGCGAGACAGTACTAAAGAGGAGTTGTGTTAGTGTCAGTAATTGAACCTTGGCCATGTTTTGAGCACCCCTTGAATATGTCATGAATTTTAATTTAAAATTTCACATTATATGCATGAATTACACAAGTCAAAGGCATAGTGATATGGTAAGATATGATACGTTTCTTTAACTAAAAAAAAAGAAGACAGTTTGCTTATAAACAACTAGTAAAAGAGAGGTAACTCGAGTAGTTAATAAAATTTAATTTTGTGGATTATGTTTGCCAAGCTTCTTTTTTTGACTTAGGTAACTGTTAGTTTAGAAATTTAGATAAATTAATCAAACTTAAATATTTTTTATAAAAAAATAATATTTAATTCACTGCTCATTTTCTCTCTATTTTCTTCTAGTGATGTCCTCCTCTTGATTCTATGGTCCTCTGCTTCAATATCATATATACTATAATCTATATGTTATATTATTAATTAAGGTAGCCCCTTTTTCTCTCTCCTTAGTGTCCTTTCTGTACTTTTTCTTTCTTTTATATCCATCAACTAAAATTTTGAAATAATCCTCTATTCTCTCGTTTTTTTGTTCTATTTTTACACTTGTGAGGCAAGATAATCAAGTTATTAAATATGAAAACACTCATCATCTCTCAGCTTCTCATATTACACAACCCCTCCAACTCATTCTGAAACATTCTGTAGTACCTGGTGTGCATACTAAACCATATCTTGTTAAATGTTAAATTAATGAACTGTTGTGTCCTAATTTCAGGTCTGTGTTGTTTAGGTGTGACCATGTTATAGGGATAGTTAAAAGTATGTGAAGATCATGTCTCATGATATGATGGGTTTTGGTTATGGGATGTGTCTGATATGTATACCATAGGTGTGTCCAACAAAAGAAAAAGAATAATATCATCCTAGTTGGTTGCAAGTACCCTTAGATCATATTAGACATGCTACCTTGATTACACACTTCAATTTGGTATGGGCTACAGAATGAGAAAAGGGGAAGTTAGGTTATTTTGCTATGTCTTCATGTTCTCATGTGTGGGAATTAAACGAATGTGACCCTTCGTCACACAGCAACACCTGACACTAGTATCCAAAGTCCATATAACAAAGGGTATGATGAAACTCTGTGGGGTTCAAGTTAAGCTGTGCTAAAGCAATGGCTTGTTACTTAGATTCAATTAAAGAGACAACCTGCTATAGCTAGAGGAGAATATGATTTGCTCAGCTGACTTGAGATGGTAGGGATAAGGCTTCTGGATAAGGCTTCTGAAGTTGAATTTAATTGCATTTTTTTATGTTTTCATATCAGAATTTGGAGTTATATAAGCTGGCATTTTTCCTGGAAGTTGTTAATGGCATTAATCCTCATGGATTGGGAGAATGGTGGTGTGAAATGGAACGGATCAAACCTGGGGCGTTCTTGTGAAGTCTTTTTATCTTAGCTTGCTGTCTCATGGTGTAGCTTCTTCACCAGCTATCCAGAATTGGCAATCAACTGTGCCACCAAAAAATGACTTTCTTTGCCTGGAAAGCTGTGGGAGATAATTTTCACCATGGATCATCTCAAGAGGCGAGGACAGAAGGTGGCTTGCTTGTGTTTCTTGTCGAAGAAGAATGAGTTATCAGTGAATAGTCTCTTGATTTCCCTAGTGGCTTGGAAGATGTGGAGTATGGTGTTCCCTGGTGCTTCCTCTCAGTGTTAAAAGAGCTCATTCTTAGCTGGCAAGGAAGTTCTACAAAAGAAAAGCAGCAGAAGGGTGTGGACAATATTTCCCCTATGCTAGGTGATGCATCTGGAAAGCCAGGAATTTAAGAGGCTAGAGGTCCCAATGTCCAAAACTTAAAGGGTTCATCTAGTCTTTCTGTAGTCTTGGACAGAGGGAGACCATGGGCAGGAAGCATCCTCTTGTGTATTTCACTAATAGCTTGAGTTGTTCTGGTAGTTAAGGAGTGCTCTTTTTTGTCTTCTTCCTGGCATAGTCTTAGTATGGTCCTTGTGTACATGGTTGGTCCTCTTGGGCCTTCCATTTTGGCCCAAGAAAAGATGAAGAGTACTGGTTAGGAAACAGCATTTCCAACCATGGGATTGACCAAGCAGAAAGTGCATAACAAAATAGGTGACTGTTCTACTTGAGGAAACCTGTGCTTCTTGGGTTTTGTGTTTGAAGTCACGATTGAAAGTTATTCCCATTTTATTTTAGGACAAAGAAATCTTGATATAACTGATGGGAGATGGCACAGATGGTTGCCTGCTGGTTTCATTATCATCATGTCTACAAGAAGAAACTTAAGCTGTGCATATGCGTGTGTAATACTTTTGACAAGAAAATGTTAACCACAAGCAAAGAACTGCAAAAATAGACAAATATTCAATTTACTGTGATCTTTCTTGCAACAACAGTAAATATTTGACCTGGGTGCAATATGAAGTAATATCAAATGATGGTAACCTGCTTTAACTAATGCAAAGCTAGTTGTATTTTTATTGGAAAAAAATGATTCAGGTCCCTGATACATCAGTCTGCTAAAATTGAAATTATGTAGGTTCTGCATCAATTGTATCAATTGCGACTTCTTTAAGCATATTATAAATCAATATTTGTGGAGGGTATTATCTCTGAGATGTCTTCATAGATATTGGTTTCTTGTTTGATTGCAGGTGCTCTACTGTAGTAGAGGGTATTATCTCCGAGTTTCAGAGGGGCACTCGAGATTCCTGTATTAATAATGACAATGATAGTGAAGAAGGGGCAAAAATATTTGAGATACTTGAGAGAGCTGCTGAACCAGAAGTCTTAATGGCAGAGATGACCTCGGAGCAGCTTGCTTCATTCACCAGTTATCAAGCAAAACTAGAGGTAGTTAAAATGTTTTCTTGAACATATTGTCTTAAATCTAGAAAGAGATTGTCAACCATGGCCTTTCTGAACCCAGGCAATCAGGCAGTCAGACCTGCAGAAATCAATTGAGATGGCTCTGGAAGGTGCTGGCCTGAGCACAAGAGAGGTCACTCCATTTATGAGGGTGAGGGTGGTTGGGTTAACTTGTAAAAGTTATGAAGGAAAAATCCATCATAAAGAAGGCTTGATAACTATTTGGAACCCAACAGAGAAACAGGTGAATACAAGGGCCTTGTGTTCCTTTGATCTTTAATCCAGTACAATTTGTTCACATCTTTTTCTGTGTATGAGGTGGTGGGAGTTGGGGTGTCTATTTTTTGAGCCTAGCCCCTTTTTCCTATATCTCTATTTTTTTTCTCTTCCAAGTTTTGATCACCTTTTGAGTTTCATCTTTAGTTGATTTATCTATTGTTGTAGCAGCAATTTGATCTGGTTGAGGGGCAGGCATATGCAGTAGCTGGACTGATGCCACTTAACTCTGATTCAGAGACCCTTTACTTACAAGCAAGAGGATCTACTACCAAATGGAATCCTTTATCTCCCTTGGCAATTGAACATTTTGAGTGAGTCTCCATTTGCTGTCTCTGTTTATCGCTTAAAATTGGATCCAGCTTACAGTTGTTTTTATAGGCCATTCTTGAATCCACGAAAATCAGTTTTATTGTCAAATTTGGGTGAAATTCCTCTGTCCAGGTGAACCTTTATCCTCACTTTTCTCTTCTGATGCTTCTGCTTTTATTTTGGAAGAAAATGTTTGTGTGCTTACTTATGTGTGTTATGGTTTATTTAGTGAATTTGATATCGCTGCATTGGTTGTATACGTCGGTGAGGTTTATACAGCTGCTCACCAAAAGAAGCAGTGGGTATTTGTAACAGATGGCTCTGTATCTGAGTTAGGGTCTGAAGAAGCATCTAATTGTTTGCTTGCCATCAGCTTCTGCTCACCATCTGTAGATGATTCATTTGTGCCGGTCAACTCTAACCTTGAGGGATCCACAGTGAGTATATTATGAGTGTATTTTACATCTCAGATATTATTCCTTTTACAGATTCCCATTAACTTCAGAATTGCCTGCCAGCAAAATAAAAAGAAAGAAAACACTGGAATATATAAAACTGAGATTTTGAAAGCAAATTTGCCTTTTGGAGATCCATTCTATATTTACTTATGACAATTGGCTATACATTTTGCTCTGTTTCAAAATGAATAAATAAATAGAAGTCCCTTCTATGTTTAAAGGCCCTAGGAAGTATAATACTAAAATGAATAAAGGACAAGGCTATGAGAAAGGGGAAGAGGTTGTTGTTGGACTATATAAATCTGTTGTATTGAAAGTATTACAGGAAGATTCAAAATGAGGGAACTGAGAAGTTTTAATCCTGGTTGGGCAAATCCTGTAGTAAAATTGATAAGACCTAAGCCTGCTTTCACCATGCAATAGAAATAGTTGGCATGCTTAATGTTATTAATCTGGCTAGAAAAATTGGCAGTCTCTTTTTAAAAAAAAGCAGTCATTTTGGCAAACAAATGTTTCTAGTTTGATATCTGGAATTATAAAGGATACAAGAAACTGAAAATTGAGAGACAACTCTATGCATGGAAAATTCCCGAGTGAGATATAATCAGTTGCTGGAGAGAATTAGGAGCAAGCAAATATTTTTACTGAAATTCAACTATGAGTGCTTGCAGAATGTTGTTACTATGGGGTCTTTATGGTGCTCAATGTCTATTTTTCCATTAGGAAGGAGTATGGAGAACGTATAGTGTTGGCTATAGTTCTTTAGCATTATGTTAACATGCATTACTTTTAAAAATTTCTATTCTTCTCTTAGATGCTCTTTGATTCTATATTCTTGTAATAATGACTAGTTTCTTGTTTTAATGTAAAAAGAGTTGCATCCTGCATATGATCATTTCCTGCCTTAACATGCCTTCCCCGACGCACATTAAAACACAATATATATATATATATGTATGTATGTATGTATGTATGTATGTCTTCTCCTTTTAGTGTAACAAGACCACTCTAATGGACCTTCTTTTCAGGTTGGCTTCGTCAATCTCATCAAGAGAGCAAAGGATCAAATGAATCAACTCTGGGTAGCAGAAGCGACTGAAAATTCAGACTATTTCTTTAGTTTTGACCTGCCACACTGTTATCACCTCAAGAATGCTGCTGCCTCTGCTGAAAGATGGGCAAAAATATCTAGCTTGGTGCGCATTGTAAAATTTGATAATGTTTTGAATGGTATATAGGCTTGTGGTGCTTGCTATTTAATAATCTTTTGTCCTTGTTTGACTTCATGCAGACAATTGAGAAGCTCAAGGAGAAGGTCTTATTTATTATTGGTGATTGTAAAGGCTAGGATGTGGAGTGCGCTTATCTAAACTGACTTGTAAGCTTCTTCTTGTGCCTTTTGGATTTTTCTTTCTTTTGTTTAACATTAATGAGGCTGTTTTCTTTGTGGGACTCTTCCTTGTCACTTTTAGCATTAGTGTCTCAAAATGCGTTTTAGCAAATGTAATGTGATGACTAATGAAATAACACAATTTTTTTATCATACTTTGAATGGTAGACTAAAAACGGAAAAATTGCTTATATCTTTCAGTATTTAGCTTATCAGATTCTAAATTAAATCTTCTTGTTGCTAGATGTTTTATTCACCTGTACTGGAATGGCTTGGTTGGTTGAGTGCGAGTTAAAAGACTCTAGAGCATATTGCCTGGGTGCTGCAGTGCATCATGAGTTTTCCTTCAATTTAAAGCCATTTTGTGGTTGACGCTTCCGGCCTCTTCTCCAGAACTCCATTCTATTGACATCCTCTTTGCAGGCCTGGGCCTTAAATACTTTCACCGACCTTCACTGGGCTGCTGTTGATTTGTCATGGTGGAATCCAGGCATAATGAACTTGAACATACATTAATGATTTCATAAAAGTCAATTTTCATTTAGAGATTCCAGTGGATACACTGTTTGATTACCTACTTAGACACAAAATAGTTTCAATTTAGTCTTTCGAATCTGTAACCGCATTATAGGATTGGATTTGTAAATATTTGTAAGCAATTTGTTTTTGTTCTCTGTGTAACGGGTGGGTTAAGTACTGGAGTGCTGTTTTGGCTTATGTTTACTCGCTGGAGGGGTGCCTAGGCCTGAGTGAATAGTGGCAATCGACTTGAACAATTTGTACAAGGAACTGATGATTGCATGATTATATCCTAGGGTATTTATATGTATAAATTAAGGAAAAATGATTAATATGTCCAGTTCTCCTTTCAATTTATTAGGTGTGCCAACCTAATTGAGCCGATCTTGTTGCCTTCAGAGCTTGCCCAATTTAAGATGGTCCTGTGGTCATAAATGCAGGGGTTGATGCCGGTGGTTACTTTTTATATGCCATGGCACTGCTTGTAGGGTCACTTGAGCTTGCCTAGGTAAGCCCAAGCCCGACTAAATATGATTTCTGCGAGTTCAGGGCCAGCCTGGAGGTGGAAGAGCTGAAAACGACATCTGTTTCTCATAAGAAAAATGGAATTAATAAATATCTTTGTTTTCTTCTAAAATGCTCTTCTATATATAATTATGCCATTATTGGCCGCGGATGCTGTTGAGTTGTCCCATCTAAGAAATTGTACTGTAATCCACAGGGCGATACAGTGTTGATGCGTTTATCCTCCAGGAATGTTGTCCAGAATACCGCTCACCGTGAAGCCACAATAATCTCCCTTTCCAAAGGTTTAGATCAAGCCGTTCAATAATCCATCCTGTCATACGATGGACATCCAATGACTACACCAAAGGATGTACTGAAAGAGGCATGGAGAGGAGTGTGCAATATAGAATTGCTCTTGATTCCCTCTGCGCTTCCTCTCCATTGTGTTGCCTTGAGACGGTTACATGTGACAAGAAGATAAAAGTCCGTACTTCGAGTGTAAGAATGTTTTGATTTTTAGGAACATGGAATATTTGGTCCTGCCATAGCAACGATTTCCTTTCTATGTCTGCGTGAAAGCAGCACCTTTTCTTTAAGAATCTCATGCGAAAATCGCTTGGGATTAGGATATGTTCTGCTGTTAAAAGGTAAATCGTTTTCCCACTCCCCTTTTTAGCACCTTTTCTTTCTAAACAAAACTGGAGGAGCACAGAGAATTCCATTTGATCATCTAATTATAAAAATGGAACTCATTTTCATTTCAACTACCAAATAAATCCATGAAATTTTTATTTTTATAGTACACTTTTTAATTTTTGTTTTCTTTCTCTTTGATTTCTTTGATGTTGAGTTACATAGAGGTGAAAATGAACGTAGCTAGGATGAGGATGGTAGACTATAATATGACAAAATTTTCCTTCACACCAGCATGAAATAAAATTGAACCATTAAGAAAACAACATGGGATGGGCATTGGGCAGGGGTTGTCCTCTCTGTTCATATCAGTTTCAGGGGTAATTTCGTCACGTTGGAGCAACTTTGGTTCAAGAATGTTCCAAACATCCCATGAACAGTAAAATATACAGTCTATGAGTCAAGTGTTCAAACACAAAACTCACAACACGACATAAAAGCTGAAAACTTAAGGTACAGAGAACAAAAGATAGTACTAGTGCATTATTCCTTTTTTTGAAGGCATCTTTGCTACATTTGTTTCTTTTTAAATAGACCTGCAAAGTTGCTCCTCAAGTCAAGTCGAAGTGAGGGAGGCGAGGGAGGTGAAGGCATCATGGGTCAAGAAAAGGGGAGTGGGGTGACAGGATGCATCAAAGCCAGCAAGGGACCATGGGTAGTTCATAGAACTACCAGAGATGGTGGTCTTGTTACAAAGTATCGCTTCCCTACTGATGTAGAACGCCAGAAAAATAAACAAAGGGAGCGAAATCGAAGAGCAGTATCTCAAAAGATTTTTGCTGGACTTCGAGCTCATGGAAATTACCACCTCCCTAAACATGCTGACAGCAATGATTTACTGAAAGCTCTGTGTGTAGAAGCAGGTTGGCAAGTCGAAGAAGATGGGACGGTTTACAGGAAGGTTAGTTTTAATTTTCATTTCATTTTTAATCCTCTATATTAGATTAATGAAATATAAAGTACTTTTGTGACATAATATACAGTTCATGAAATATTTTTTCAATCAACTTTCTAACAGGTACATTATTTATATTTAATAGGATTTCAATTCGAAAACATGCAACTCCTCCATCAAAATAGGCTTGTGTCAAGAGTATTCCAATGGTGAGTATGAAGATCAAGATTATTGCAAATGTAATCAGACATGATATGAAGTTTGCACTTTAAGTTTACTCTCAAACTGCTTTACTTTATTTATGCATAGGTGAATCTCATACAGGCCAAAATATCAAACCTTGGGCTTTCACTTTAAACCTATAGTTGGTTAAGAAAATGATATATATAATAGGTATATGCTTAAAAACTATATCATATTTTAAAATATTTTATATAGTTACTTTTTATAGTAAGTATAAAAATTAAAAAATTCAATATTTATTAAAAAAATATTATTACTCAGATTTTAGAATAAATATTTCATTTAAATCATATATTTTTTTTTTTTTTATGATTGAATATCAATTTGGTATTTTATTATTATTATTATTATTATTATTTTATGTAATTGGGCACAATTTTTTGGACGTGTTGCCTAGCAAAACCAGCAAAGCATCTAATTTGAGTTGTGAGTTATGTCCTTGTTGTGGGTTCAGCAGATTTCTAGCCCACCAGAATCAATAGAATCCATATTGATACTCCTGCTTAGAATCATCCACTTGAATCTGATGCATTCAAGCTTCAAAAACAGTGAGACCTTCAGTTTTGATATTGCCGTTTTGAAATGGAGAGACTCAAAAACTCTAAATTTTTTCCATTGTAAATATCAAATATGAATAAATGTCTTACAAAAAATGGAATAGCAACTCATTCCATACATCAGGCACACCTGGCAGGCACCAATGTATACAATCGGAGTAACTTGCGGGGTTTGACAATTGTTTCGGCCCCAGTGCCTCCCAGAACTTGCGATAAATGGAAGGATGACCATCTTTTCGATACTCTGAGAGTTGCGTGATATTGAGAACTGTAACCTTTGAACCCAACCTGCCCACCACCTTTTCTACCATGTGCATTGTTGGCAAATCTGAACCGCTTCCCCAGTAGCTCTCATCATCAATAGGTGTTTTCTCGTCATAGCAATTTCCTTCACTTCCTGGCTTCCATTCTCGGCTCCTGAAACATGTCAAAAAGAAAATGTTTCAGGACAGTTTCCCTGAGTGATAACAAGATAATGAAAAAGCTGAATCACCCTATGTTTTAGCATGCTAGAGGCATGGCAATAAGGGCTTACAAGTGTCATAATTTCAATTTGAGATTAAAAAAATTGTTCTCATACATGTGAGTGGTTGGATTGGCAGTTCACTGTTCTCTTTTATAACTGTTGATTGCATTGTTCTGACATTTTCACCACAAATGCCAGCCAACCAAACTTTAAGCCTTCGATTATATTATGGGGTCAGATCCTGTTCCAATCAAACCACATGGGCCTTCTAAAGGTTGGGTTATGGCATCCCTGTTCTCCATCCGACAAGGATAACAAGATGGGTGTAGGTGTCCTAAAGGTTGAACAAGAACTGAAAAATGAGTTCCACCATCTAGAGATGCCAGTCTGTCCAGCAAGGCCCAAAAGAAAAAGAGGTAACCAGAAAAGGGCAAAAATTCCATAATAGGATCCTTATGTTACATGGGATGCCTAATAGTTTTGATGCTCAAACTTGGCTACAAACAGAGAATTACAACTTGGAGACATGAAATGTATAGTATTCTCTTTAGGTGGCTCCCTTGCAACAGGCAGAATTTCACACTGACATAAAATTTTAGACAAACAGCAGGTGGAAATTTAAATTACAAAGTTCTGTTAGCAAGGATGACAGGTAGTGTGCAAAGATGGACAGATCCTAATGGATATGTAAGCCATAGTTTTGCTTTTATTTTGTTCAGACAAATAACATATAAAGATAGTTTTGAAATGAATAGGTTGATACAATGCACAATGAAAGCTCCAATAAGTGCCACATAGGATTTCAGGTCCATACAGTGTTGCAATTGACATCACACCAATATGAAATTGTCAAATGTGTTTCGCACAGGATGACACCGTTTTTCCAGATCATTTTTTTTTATCCAATGGATTTAGCTTTGGCATAATCATATAAGACAATGGATCAGAAGCAGTTGTAAAAGCAACTTTCAAAATGGAAATTCCTTTTACATGGCAGCTTATGAAGCATAAGTTGGTTGTTCAGCGTGTAAACAAAGTAACAATGAAGTTATAGTTGATGCCCTAACATGGACACCCTTGTGTTAAACAAGTGTTAAAGAAAAAACAATTGAACTCATTAGATCCGATAGCCATATGGATTCATTTGAAAGCCCACCCAGAAATGGGGGAACCAAAACCCCTAATAATCAACAAAGTAAACTGGCATGCTAGACTTCATAGTTTACATTTAGGTTGCTTGTTATTACCCCAATCTGAGCGTCAGTGCTTGCTAAATCTACTTTTAAAATGGCAACGAGAAAGCACACTATGGTTGATCCTTTCTAGAACCAGCTCCAGATGAAGCTCTGAACCAGACCATGGTTTGAATCCAGAAATATTGAATGCCTAAAAAGCTACTACTGAACTTCATCTAGGCAAAAATCATAATGCAAAATCTGACGAATTGATGGGCAAAGTTGGAGATTTTTACCGTATGCAGAAGAGATGATGCATCTAAATGATGGGGAAAAAAAAAAAAGTAAGAAAGGTCATGAGGATGGTTCAGCACTGACCACAGATGTGTTGGAGACATGGTCACAAAAAAGATCTTCTTGAGGGGATTGGCCTTAGTAGCCACCCAGTTCGCCCAGGCTTCCATGGCCAGCTCCATGGCTCCCAGCCCATCTAGTTCTTCACAAACCCTATTTTCTTCAGTACTCCATCTACAAAAATAGTGAGATTAAGATAATAATCCTTTGCCCTTCTTAAAACCCATTTCTGCAAAATCAAAGTGCCAAAGTAATGTGGCTTACAAAAGCTTAACAGGGCCTTGTCTCCACCACAAGTATGTATTGAAGACCAGTATATCAGCATGCTCCCACTGGGATGCATGCTTAAGAACTGAATCAGGACGCATTATCCGCTCATCCAATCTATGATTCACTGGATCATCCGAATTGGACTCAACAAGAAGCGGTGCCCATAGAAATTCAATGGTGGCATTGTATTCCTGCATATGACACAATATATCAATTAAGAATTATAGTATGAAACTTTCTATGTCCCAACAATATTTGCATCCATGCACAAACTCAAGAGATCAAGTAAATTGCAAATATGCTTTAATGGCCTAAAGTTAACTATCAAAACTTCTTCAATAGGATTTTAGCTTGCCTCTGCTCGGAAAATTGTGAGAGGAGCATTGGGCGACATGGATCTCTTATCTGCCGGAATTACTGATTGTAACAAGCACACCATTGATATCCATTGTCCTCTATTCAGTGAATCTCCTACAAACATCAGTCTCTTCCCTCTCAACTTCTCCCACATTTCATTCACATTCCATCTGCGCAGCAACAATAACCAATTAATCACCTCAATTCACAGGAGAGAAAAAATAAAAATAAAAAAAGCCTCAATTTTGATAATCAATAGCCTTTTCTGTATAGGCACAATACCCACCTTCACCAGAAAAACAATGCTAAAAGAAAAACATTTTGATGAAAGAGAAGAAAACAAAAAGTGATCCCACCAAGCTTAGCATTGCAGAAACAGAGTACCTCTTCAAATTGCAGTAATGGGGTTGCCATCTCCAGTACTGGTATCCCAAATCAGACCTCCCATGCTTGTGACAAGCCAATTGATCCGACATGTACGGACAATGAGACTCGTTGTACAGTGGATAAGAGGTGTTGTCGAAGACCCATTTTCCAGAAAACATGTCGCACCTCTCCGAAGTTCCTCTCCGGCGATCTGGCCCCGGTTTACTGTCAGCCCACCATCCTTTCCGACCGCTGTACTTTACAGTGGAGTTGCATGTGGTGAATCTATCCAAAACCTCTACAATTTTTAAAACCCAGATTAACCCATCAAATCAAGTCAAACCAAAACCATAAATCCAAGAGACCCAGTAAAGAAATTAGAGAAAAAAATGGTCCAACTCAATAAAAACCCAGAAACCCTAGTGGGTTGAACTGAAGACAGGTAACCTGGAACTCGATTTGGGCGGCTGGGAAGCTTCATAGTTGTAGAAGTGATCGAATCTTGATACCGGTGACCATCATCGTGATCTGGGTTTTGATGAATTTGCCGAATACTTAGTTCGTTGTAGAGGATTGAAGATAGAATAAAGAGACCAAAGAGAAACACAATCAAAGGAAAATGCGCCCTCTTTTTGTTCCATCTCTGCACCATCATGTCGAATGGATTAGCAGAACAAACCAGGTTCCAGCAATTCTCTATGATGGTGATGATGATCAAGGATCCCTAAGATTTTATTAATGGGGTGCTGATTTCATTGGATATGGAATAGCCGACAGTGACACACTGTCGTAGCCGTTTGACCACCCCATTTCTTCCTTTCCGTTTCTAAGTTACCATGAAATGATGCTAATCAACTCTTGAGCATCAAGTGACACTTCGAGGGGTTTTAATGGGTAAATCATTTATGTTAAGATAATCCCTTGAAATTAAATGATGAGTCTAATTTAATAGAAAGAAATAACTGTTAATTTTTGCATTATGTTCAAAGGAGAAAGAAACATGCTAAAAACATCTACTAGTCAAACTGGAAGTTAGGGTGAATCAATTCTCTTTCAATAAGTTAATCAAATAAAGAAAAAAAAAAAAAGAAGTATGATTGAAAGCTTTCTAATATGATTCCAAAAAGGTTGTTATCAAAATTTTGTTACCTTTCTAATGAAGTGATTTCTCATTTAGGACAATTGTCTACTAAATTTTATAGAAACAAAATCGCTTGAAAATGAATTAGAAAAGGGAAAGAATCGAAAGTAAGGAATAAGGTTTGGGAAGGGATACGGTTTCCTTTTAAAATGCATAGTTTTATCACTTTATATCATTTTTATAATTAAATTATTAAAAACTTATGTTTGTATTTTTTAAAATCGAAAATATTTAAGGTATATTGTTTTCAAAAATAATTTTAAAAAATGGTTTTTGAGTACAATTTTTGAAAATTATTTTTTGATATTTATATAACAAAAATCTGTTTTGGAAACTTAAAATGTATTTAACTTATTCTTAATTTTTTAAATATGTTTTAAAAATAATTTGTATATCTAGTGTTCTATTTTAAATCATTTTACATATTTGTCTAATTATTTCTTAAAATAGCCTTTAAAAAGCAAGTGAAAATAATATAAAATAAATGAAAAATATTATCTGAAAAATATTTTATTTTCTATTATGAGTATAAAATAGATAGCAGTTAAATATGTTTTCTGTATTTTTTATTTTGAAAAACCAAAAACTTATTATAAAAAAAAAAATCTCAAATAGATCATTAATGATTGATGTCTAATTAAACCCTACACTATTTTTTTTTAAAATCAAATTTTAATTTTTACCATGATAAAAATTAATTTTTTTTTTCAAAGGAAACATTTTAACCACTGTTGTTTTCTAAGATCAAATGTTTGACCCATTGTAATTATAGTTTTAAAAAATTAATAATTTAAATATTTAATAAATGTATAATCCTTTTTATAGTAATAAAATATTTAAATTTTTTACATTTTATATGTTCAAATATAAAATTATTTAATTATAATTATGATAATAATTATTTATTTTTAAATATTTAAATATTTAATGATTATTTTTTGAATATAGGGATAAAATGGTCCATTTTTCATGATTCCCTTTCAAGGAATTTATTTTCTCTGCTAGCTAAGACTAAGAGGAATGGGGTCCTTGAAGTTTGTGGAATCCATTTCTCTCCTTCTTGAGTTTCCTAGAAGTCTTGCGTTCTCTCTCATCTCTTTCTCAATTAATTAGTACCATGAGACATATATCGAGTCTTTTTCCAATTCTCCCTGTGATTTCTGCGTGTTTGTTGGTTATAATAGCCAAAAGAGATGATGTGGACGGGGGTGGTTTTCATGTGATGAAACCTCATATTAATGCACTAAAAATATCTAGGATTTTTTTTCTTTTCACTTTTTGTTCAAAAATAACCATTTTATAAAAATATAAATGAATAAAAAAACACAACTTTAGCTATCAGTACATGGAATATATTTATTTTCATTATTTTTATTTTTTTTTATTTTTATGTTTTCAAATCTTTTGTTGTATAAAATTAGTTAGCTCATGTAAAACATAAAATTACATTTAGAAAAGATTTATACTAAGTTTTGTCTTTTGTTTTAATATTTTTTTTTCTCTATTTTTTAGGTTTTTTTTAATTTTTTAATTTCTATTTTTATTCATTATTTTCTTGATTTCTATCTGTTTGTTTATTTCATTTTTATATTCCTTTTTTAAATTTTAAACATTTAAGAGGGTGTTTGATACACGGGAATAGGGAGTGGGAATAGACATCTCATTCCTTTTCTCCCTTATTCCTATGTTTGGATAAATGTTAAGAAGGCAGAAATGAAATAAAAAATTATTCCGGCAGAAATCAAATCCAACTTATGAGTCGGATTTGCATTCATTAAAAGTAGGTGGTATTATGATTCATTAAACCTATTTGATAATATAAAATAACCTAAATTACTATTTTACCATCTTATCTTGTTCTTCAAACCCGATGTTTATCTTCTTTGTAAAGGTAGAGATTCATTCATCATCCACTTCTTATCTTCTTTGCAAAGCTAGAGACCCACTCATTATCCAATTCTCTGCAACAAGTGATTCTTCCAAATTGAATCAATTAAACCTTCCACGATATTTAAAAAAAAAAAAAATCAATTTCTAATTTATAGGGTTTTGATGTTCATTTTGATTGTTGGATCTAGGATTCGTCATTGTTTGCTGCAACTAGGTTTTAAAAACTCCCTTCTACATCTTCGATTAGGTTTACCTTATTTTCTCTTTCTTCTTCTCTATAAATCGATTAATTTTTTTTTATTAATTTATGTTTGGAATCTTTGATGTTTCTTTATCTTGTATTAATGGAAACTGGAGAGAAAAATTGAAATGGTTGAAAAAATATTTTTTGATTTCACGTGTTTACAATATTGAAAATTTTTAATGGTTAGAAAAAAAATAAAAAGAAAAAAACAAACAAAAACAAAACTTTTGGTTTTTTTTCCCCTTTGTTTATTATTATCGGATATGATACTTGTTGAAAATTAGAATAAATTTGAATTCTTTTATTTCCTCTTTTGAAAATAGGAAAAACATTTGCTAGCTTTGAGAATTTAAATATTATAATAAATAATTTTTTTTTGAAAAATATAATTTTATAACTACTTAAGCATGACAAATTATTCAAATTTTTAATAAAAATAATAATTGAATATTTGTGCATTAGGTACGATTTTTTATGGTTAATTTTTTATTTATTGAGTATATATATATTTTTTAGTCTTATTATTTAATAACAAAAAATCTCTCAAATTTTATTTTTTTAAAATAAAAGTAAAAATAAAAAAATATTTTAAATTATATGTAAGGATATTATTGTAAATTTATTTCTTTTTCATTTCCATTCCTATTATTATCAAACATTGGAATGCAAACAAATAATCATTCCAATCTTGCATTTCTAAGTTCATCCAAATGCTAGAAATGAAATCATCAAATTCATTCCATTCCACTAAGAAATAGGAAAGAAAACAAAATATTATTTCTATTCCCTATTCCGACGTACCAAACACCCCGTAAGGGGGTGTCTAGTACGTCGGAATAGAGAATAGAAATGAATATTTTGTTTCAATTCCCATTTCTTAGTGAATAGAAATGAATTTGATGATTCCATTTCTAGCATTTAGATGAACTTATGAATGTGAAATTTGAATGATTATTTGTTTCCATTCCAATGTTTGATAATAATAGGAATGGAAATGAAAAAGAAATAAATTTCCTTCCATATAATTTTTTATTTTTATTTTTATTTAAAAAAAATAAATTTTGAGAGTTTTTTTGCTATTAAATAAGACTAAAAAAATATATATATACTCAATAAATAAAAAATTAACCATAAAAAAATCATATAACCTTAATGTACAAATATTCAATTATCATTTTTATTAAAAATTTGAATAATTTGTCATGCTTAAGTAATTATAAAATTATATTTTACCAAAAAAAAGAAGAAAAAAAAATATTTATTATTATATTTAAATTCTCAAAGCTATCAAATGTTTTTCCTATTTCCAAAAGAGGAAATAAAAGAATTCAAATTTCATTCAAAACCCTAAAAATTAGAAATTGAAATTTTTTTTATAAATATCGTGGAAAGTTTGATTGATTCATTTTGAGAGAATCATTTGTTGCATAAAAGTGGATGATGAATGGGTCTCTAGCATCGGGCTTGAAGAATGAGATAAGAGGGTAAAATAGTAAATTTAGGTTATTTTTGGATTTGATTTCTATTTGAATAATTTTTTATTCCATTTCTACCTTCTTAACATTTATCCAAACATAGGAATAAGAGAGAAAATGAATGAGATGTCTATTCCCACTCCTTATTCCCGTGTACCAAACACTTTCTAAAAGAAATACACGAAAGGGGAAGTGGATTGAGTAATAGTCACTTTTTGAAAAATTATGCTAACTAACAACATAATTTTGTAAGTAGTTAATTGGGTGTAACGGAAAAGGTAGTTCATTTCAATGTGAAATGAAACATTTCCAAGTTATAATATAATTGCATACAAAAAATATAAAAATTTGAGTAATTATTAGATGCATTTCATGTAGTTGGCGACTTTGAAATTTGAAAATTTTATCTTATTGAGGGTTTTACAAAATGTAACTATTACGTACAATTTATTACTTAATTGATTGATTGTTTGATTAATCACTTCTTGGTCATTAGCATTTAGTGCTCTTTGGAGGTGATCATTGAGAGACAAATCGATCAATTGGTAAACCAATTGGCTAGTTGGTTGCTTGCCTAAGTATATTATAGATTGACGAATCAATCAACCAATTGCTTAGTCGATAGTGCATTTGGTTACCACTATATATTAAGCACAACTTAAGAAAGGATCAACTCAAATAGACTAGTTGACCATAACCCAAGTTGGAGAACATCAATCTTGAACCATGCATTCCTATGGTGAACAAGTTTAGGTTTGTTTTCTTCTTGATATTAAGTATAAAAATGATCATTTCAATTTTTTTTTGAGAATATGCTAAAAAGTTAGGTTTTTAACCTTGAAAAAAATTAAATTGCTTTAAGAAAAGGTTTTTCAATTTGTATATGAGTTTCTTGAAAAATCCTATAAAAGAATGGTCCATTTTTGCTTAAAGAAAAGTTCAATATTAAAGGCCAAATTTTAATAACATATTAATCTTATTTGATTGCATCTTGACCTCTTTTTATGCAAAGTTTTATCACTAAAAAAATCTTAAAATCTTTAAATTGATTGATCGATCCATTATACACATTGCTCATTCTTCAAATCCTTAATTTGAATATGCAATTTTATGACCTACTCAACACTTGAAGAAAAATGATCAAATGTTAATCTCTTAGGAGCAGAACAATATATAATGTCATAAATCCAATGTGTCATTCTTCTCCAAAATGAACCTCTACAAACAAAACCAATATAACCTTTGTACCACTTTTTATATTTCATGCCTATCAAATTACTAAAAAAAGTTCATTTTTTTTTTGTTAAAAATTGAACAAGAAAGGAGAAAATAAAAATGGGGAAACGAAAAAGAATAAAAAATGAAATACATAAAAAGTATTAGAAGAAAAAAGTAAATAAAAATTAAAAAAAAAAATTCAATTGAAGTCGTGTCTTGAAAACACAACTTTAGGATAATTTACTAAAGTCGTATCTTAAAAGACACAATTTCATAAAAACACATTAAAATCTTGTCTTCGTGATATGATTTTGGGATAGGATATTATCCTTGTCTTGTGGAGCTTAATTATGTGCTACAAGTGTTATTTTCTATCAATATTTTTTTAGTGTACTACATATTTATGAAAAATCCATTCAAAGTTTAGATGATAATGAATTAGAATTGATTCACACAAATCTGTTACTAAAAAAAAAATGTGTCCAAGGTACTAAAAAAGAAAATGTTAAGGCATCATAAAAGAGTATATAAAAGACTAAAAAAAATGTGTCAAGGTACTAAAAAAAAATGTTAAGGACATTAGGAGAAAAAGAAGAGATGCATAAAACGTACTAAACAATGTAAAGCTTGCTATTACAGCCACAACTCAAAATGACTACCAAAATTGAAATTATTTTTAAAGGGAACATTTAAGAAATTGACATTGACTTTAAAGCACTCGAGGCCTACGTTGTCAAACTCAAAGAAAGATTTATTTATTTATATTTTTATTAGAAATATATTTTTCAAGCCCTTAATTTATCTTAATGGAATTGGAATTGTTGATAAAAGTTGTATGTATGTACACGATAAAATGAGATATAAAAAAAAAAAATAAAGAAAGATGTTTTTTTTCCATTCATCCTATCTTCTGCGTAGATATGGTGAGGGCATCAAGAAGAGAAGGGTTCAATTGGAACAAAGGAAGGGACTAGGGATTTTAGTTGATGTTTCAGTGAAGAATTTTGTTGCATCAAACCATGAAAAAAAAAAAAAAAAGCAGAACGAAAAAAAAAAATTTACAATGTGATTTACGCGATTCAACCTAAAGCCTATTACATGCCAAAATTTACTAAACAAAGTCTAACCCAAAATTTCAAACTCTACTATGTGAATAAGAATGAGAAGTATAGTAATCATGGTAGCTACACTCCCAGTCACCCTAAAAATTTGTATAGACAATGATTATATAGTTGGTCAAATTTAGTCAAGTTCATTCAAAATCTTATACCTCAACTCACTAAAGTTAAAATGATTTGGGACTTAATCCCAAAGAATTTAGACATGTTTGAGCACTTTTTAAAATTAGTTCATTGGTGTGATTACAAGATTTTAAGGCACAAGTGTGGAAGGCTTGTGACCATTACTTGTTGAAATTCTTACAGTCGAAAGAAAACAATCTAATGAAACAATTTATTTTGTATGATTTTTCAAAAATTAATTTTGCTTGGAATTTAACCCATGATACCCATTCGAAAACTAGAATGGAATACTTTTAATAATAAAATATAAATTTTCAAATCTGTCAAGAATGAGGCTAAAAATTGGTTCTAAACACTACATTTGCCCCAAAAATCTCTTGGTAGGGTTATTCAATCTATACGAAATACATTAGGAAAGTCACATAAAATTGATTCCCTTATAGATCACCATAGGATATGTCCTTTTTTTTTTCTTTCTAAAAAGATAGTTAAAAGCACCAAGTTCTTTATGTTTTATTCAAGTCTAGAAACACATGTACCCCTATGACAACCGAAGGTTAAGTGTAGCTTGAAACAATTTGATATTTCAGTGATAGTATTACTAGCTAGTTACATACTCATGTAACAAGAATGATAAGTGTGCATACTTTGATATATAAGTGTCACTAAGAGACATATAACATTTTGAGGGTTTGTGATACACAAAATATTTTATCTCATAGAGATAATGATAAGATTACAATAGGCTTCTCTACGATATATAATTGTCACACAAATAAAAGATACTTACACCACTTAATGTATACCATCATGCTAATTAAAGTCCTCACATCCAAAAGACATCAATACACAACCTCAAGACTGCTATTCATATATTCTAAGAGAATCTTTCTTAAGAATTTTATCAAGCACTATGCTTTTCCTAAGGTGGAGCCATATCAATTTGAAAATATTAATCAGTGAGCTAAAAAACTAAATAAAGAAAGTTTCTATTATAAAGATTAAGATAAATATTAATAGTAATATTGATGCCAAAAGATGATTGATAGTGTAACATTTCATCATATTAAAGAAACACAAAGAACAACATATAAGTGGTGAAAATGATAATCAAATGACAACTAGAGTTACGTACGTATACAACCTCAAATGAATCCATGGACAACCAATGCCACTGTATCGCTAAATGTTTGTATTCTAAACTTGGTAAATTGGCAGTTGACAAAGCATCAATATCATATATTTTTTAGTCATAGTACCACATATGTGTAGGAATGGTTACACAAACTATCCTAAACCTTAGATCTCTTAGGTGCATGCAAGATCTGCCCTAGGTTTCTATAAATAACATAATTAAAGTAAAATGCATTTTAAAACTTAGCTTTAGAGAATAAATGTTATACCTGGAACATGGATATTCCTAGATTGATTCTAATTGGTAAAGAAATGATGTTGTTCTAGAAGATTAATGAATATTTCACCTAATAGCTCTCTTCCCTATATCATGGCATGCAAGGAAGCTGGAATCCTTTTTTATGGGAATAGAGGCCAAGGTTCCTCTCTTTAGCTGAAGATTGAATGACATAGGCCATAAACCTTTAACCCCAAAAGGAGTTTGTATAGGCTTCCTTGTGGGCTTAAGTGACTTGAGCCCATCTTGGGCTTGAGTCACTTAATTTAGCCCATTAAGTCCTAATTAATTAATTAGTCTAATCCAGAAAAACCATTCATAAGCTCTTAAGCAACCTTACGCATTTGTAAAAAATAACATACATATGAATATCTACTCACCATACATATAATAAGCAAATATTTGGCTTAGTACATAACATCACATATATAAGACTATCTATTGAAAAAGTAGAAGGTACTGCCTAAACATGATCTCTCTCTTAAGATATCTAAGGACTCCAGTCCTGAGAAAAGACAACTCTAAACTTGAAGGGTAGCAAACACTTCTTAGAGTCCTACATCATGCACTTTACCAAATGCATATTAGTGTAGGTGACAACATAATGTAATTTTCCTATTCTTGTAGTCCCTAAGAACCTTAAACCTAAGAATATATTGCGTCTTTTCTAAATTTTTATCTATAACTAAGTAGATAAGTTATCTTGATCGATGACAATATCTCTACATCATTCTTAATAAGAAGATTGTCATCCACCTACAAGATCTTAGAGCACCACCATGCTTCCCTACTCCTTGTATACACAAGGCTCTTTGCTATGAAAATATCTAGTTGCATCAAAGATGTTAATCATTAAGATAACCATTCAAGAATGTTACTTAATATCTTATTACCATATTTCATAAATGAAATACATTGCAATAGACATGAGTATTTTTATGGATTTGAGTATGGCTATTGGTGAAAGGGTTTCCTATTATTCAAACAATGTTTTGAACTATAACTTTTAGCTACAACCTAGCCACATAAATCTCAACCCCTCCATCTACTCCTTTGTTCCTCTTGTAAACCAACTTACTATTGGGATTGAGGCCTTAAAAATAAGATATGGTATAACAAAGTTAGACTTAACTATCCCCCTTGTAGACCATCCATTTTGTCCTACTAACACATACCTTATTGTGTGTTCGTTTAGTACTTTACAACAATTCTTGGTAGCCCATTACTACTCGTGTGGTCTATATTTTCTAAGCCACCTTGGGAACTTTGGTTAAGGGATTTATCTAACCCCGTTGTGACCCTTGGCAGCCTTAATTTAGACTTAGGCTCACTTAGATACTTTAGGCACCCTAGGCCCATTTGGGCATCCTAAGCCCATTTAAGCACCTTAGGCACCTATAGACCCCCATTTAGGGAGCCAAGAGATCTTAGTTTTTTTTATATAGCATTAGAGCATATCGGGCAACAGGGGAGATAAGTGGGGGCCCTCTTTTCCCTACGCCCGGGAAATCAGCTACATGGGCATGGCAGCGGCCATGCTGGTGGTTAGAGACTCTATCCTTGCTGACAAGAGGAGCAGTGGAGCTGAGAGTGGCTTGCTGTGGAAAATAGAAACAGGAGGAGATAAAAGGTGAAATTGGGAAAAAGAAAGGGAGGAAGCCAGGCGGAGAAGAGATTTTTTTTTTGGCTGGGAAGAGCGGGAGCGTTTTGGGGGGATCACATTTCTATTAGAGAGAGGGAAGTTCATCTTTCTGCGAGGGGTGTTGCTGAAGGAAAAAATAGCATAGGTATAGTTTTATGTTAAATGGATTTCTTTGCTTTCATCTAGTTTCAGTTATGATTTATGGGATCACTAGTTATATATATATATATAGATATATATTTATTCTGATGTCTGCATGTGAGCCTTGTGGATTTTATCATGTTCTTATGGGATTTGAGTTCGTTTGCTTTCACATTATGCTTGGTTTTTAGCTTGGTCTTCAATCCACTTTCAGACTTTTATTTTGGTATTCATGTCTTGTTTCTTCTTTGAAGATTCGATTGAGATCCATTTTCAATATATCCCTTCACCTAAGCATATTGGTTCCAGATTTAGCATGTATGGATTTCGTTTCCACTCCAGCACTTCGTGCTCTGTTTTCTCCATCTTCCCCCGTTCCCGTACCTGCTCCTGGGGCACATTATTTTATTTAATTTTTTCTTCATCTCTGCCTATGGGAACAAAGGGTTATCAATGGCATATCCTCGGTAGGCGAGTGTTTGGAGGTTATCTAAGCGACAGGTGACCTATCTGCCATGGAATGAGGGTTCTGAGTCTGATTATTGAGTTGGTGCTCTGTTTGGGACTGTTGCCATGAAATACAAGAAAAGTCTCCTTACTCAGAATCTCACTCCCCACGGTAGCTAAAGACACTGCAGTTGTTAGTGATGCAAACGAGAATAATCAACTCCAAAAACTAGATGAGATTGAAAAGCTAGCAGACATTCTTGAAGATTTCAAAATGGTCTTGGTTGTGAGGAATGACTTAGAGACGGGGTAAAGGAAATGCGGGTAGGTTAAGGTGGTTTTTGAAGACTGAAAGTGAGGAGGATGTGCTAGTTTTACAAGGTGAGGATCCATGGCGAGTCTTCAAATTTTACAGTTGCATCAACGAAATGAGATACTCTTTAAAGATGAAAGGTGTAAATGCAAAACTTGTGGAAACATTCAACATCAGCCCACAGTCATATCTCCATCCATCCTCACAGATGTTTTCTCATTTCCACACTCGCTTGGCACGTATGGTCCCTCTCCTCTTCTCTCTTTATATCCATGTCTCATACCCCCATGCCCACACCCATTTTTCATCCCTCACATTTCCTCTCACTACACCACGCACACACCCAAAACCACTTGGACTGATCACCATTTATGCCCACATCTCTATCCAGCTTCCTCGTTGTTCACCTATCCTTTGAACCCATCACTTACCACTTTTGCATGGCCATGCGTGGCCATGCATGGCTGCATCTTGCTCACTCCATGCTCATGCCCATTTCGTGCCCGTTTCTCCCCATCCATATCCATACCCATGTAAATAAAGCTCCATGCAAATGTCACGAGATACCTAGTCATGATGTTTTTAAGCATGTCACGAGTCTCTTGCTGCCTTTTAGGAGGTGGAATGAGGCTCTGCATGGTGACTTGTGCGTTGCCGAGTGTACATGGGCTGCGGGCTGTTGCTTCAATGGAGAAATGGGGCTTCGTTAGTGGCCATCCACTAAGGGCATAAGAAAGTTTAAATAAATGAAAAGTCAACGGTGGCATGGTAGCATGGTGGCATGGTATTTCTCATAAGTGGCTGGGCACAAGTTTTCTTTTTGAATAAATTAGTGGTAGTGGCATGGCCCAGTTGTAGTTCCATGGTGGATTTTATTTTTTTATTTTTTTTCATGTGTCAAAGTTTGGTATCAAATGTCTGATTTTCGTAAATTCTTTTTAAATGATTCTCAAAATTCCGATTTCACGAACAATCCCATTTCTATTCCAATTTTCAAATAATCGTTAAAAATTCCGTTCTCAAATAATTTTCTGAAATCCCAATTTTCACATTAATATATTTAATTATTATTACTTTATTTATTTATTCTAAAATTCCCTTTTAAACAATTCATTTAAAACTTCCGATTTCCGAATTAAATTTCTATTTCTGAAAATTTCGATATTCACATTAATCTATTTAATTATTATTTTATTTATTTATTCTAAAATTTCATTTTAAACAATTCATTAAAATTTCTGACTTCCGATTTTAATTTCTAATTCCACAAATCCCAACATTCACATTAATCTATTTAATTATTATTATTTTTACTTATTTATTCTAAAATTCCATTCTTAAACAATTCATTAAAATTTCCGACTTTCGATTTAATTTCTAATTCCAAAATTTCAATATTCACATTAATCCATTTAATTATTGTTATCTTACTTATTTATTCTGAAATTCCATTTTAAACAATTCTTGAAAATTCCAATTTCCGAACTTAATTTCCAATTTCCAAAATTCTAATTTCTTTCTAATTTAATTCCCAAAATTCCAACTCTTAAATTTAATTCCCAAGACCCCCGATTTTCAAACAAATTCCAAGAATCCAGTTTTCACTTAAATAGTTTTAATTCCATTTCGACTCCTAAATAATCTTCTGATTTTCTTAATTTTACATAAGCAGTAATGAGTTCTTCATAATTGTAAAACAAAGAATTTGTAAGACTAATTCATGAACAATAATTGGGGCTTTGGTGGGGGCCCTATGTTTGATCATTTTCGATTGTCAACTGCCGTACTTAATGTATTTTGCTTGATTTTCATTTTGCACTCCGATATGCATGAGTTATAATTTGTATTCGTTAATTGTGTACTAATCTCGTTTCTTGATAGCGCATTGTGACTCGTGGCCTAGGTATGCATACATTTTCGTTTTGATCATTCTCTATGCATGTTTCGATTTCCATATGTGCATGATTTGATTTAGGCATCCATTGACTTTCTTATTGATTGCCACGACGGCTTCATCCTAACAGTAGAGACCCGAATTTAGGGACTTAGAGGGGTGCCACGGTCCGTACCGTACCTTCCCGATAAGTAACCTGACCCCCGAGCCCGATCTGGTTTTTCATAAACCACCTTTTTCCAAAACAAGGAGTCACACTTAGGGTTTTTCTTTCTTATTTTGTTTATCCTTTTAAAAAATAAAACAAAAATAAGTGGCGACTCCAAGTCATCTTTAACCAATAAAAATCATTTTTCAAAGTAAAATCGAGCTCGCGATCGAGTGGGAAACGCATGAGCCGAAATGTGGGGTCCACAGCACCCTAGGCCCATTTAAATCATTTTTTGCATGAATGCATGGTTGCATGGCTTCATGGCTCACGTTTTTTGCATGGTTCGCATGACTTTCCTTTTTATTATTATCTATTTAGCCATTTTGTATATTACTTTTTGTATTTTTTTATCATTTCATAAAACACTTTTATTCAATCAAATAATTTCGTAAAATACTTTTATTTACTTCAATCTAATAATTTCATCAAATACTTTTAGTTAATCTAATAATTGTATATATATATATATATATATATTATTTTTGTCAATCCAATAAATTTTACTCATTTTCTAAAACACGTTTTTTATTTTATGTTTAACCTGTTAACTTTGGAATTTTGCAGGGAAATTTATCAATGAAGAGTTTGACTTCTTTAGGAAAGGAAACTTAGAGCTGTGATTGGAGAGATATTTAGTCCACGTTTGAAACAATAAATTAAAAAGAGGAAAGAGGGCCCACTTGAAATGGTAAGTTACAAAGTTGCATGGAATGTGAAAATGAGATATTTATTATGTGTTTGAAAAAAAATAAAAAGAGGAAAGAGGGCCCACTTGAAATGGTAAGTTACAAACCTGCATGGAATGTGAAAATAAGAGATTTATTGTGTATGTGGACGAAATGAAGGTTGTGTTCAAGAAGAAGTGATTGAAAAAAAAAAGATTAAAAAGAAAGAAAAGAAAGGAGTAGAGGTGGCTGTTGTTCTTTCCATTATCGTGGCTGGAGAGAGGAGCTGAATGAGGGGATTGATAAGAGATTAAAAAAGAAAAAAAAAGAAAAGAAGGAAAGGAAAAAAAAAAAAGAAAAAAGGAAAATTGAAGGGTGATGGGAGAAGGAGAAGGAAATATTTTCTACCGTTTTTTTTTTACATCACCGGGGCTGTAGAGAATGAAAGAAGTGATAGAGAACAAATTAAGAAAGAGAGAGAAAAGAAGGGGAAATGAGAGGAATCATGCTGGTTTGAAAAAAAAAAAAGATTAAAGGAAAAAAAAAGAGAAGGAGTCCGCGTGAAATAGGAGACATAGAAGGATTTTTTTAGAAGTGAGGCTGCATTTTTCATAGAGAGATATGTTGTTGTTTGGGAAAAAATCAGTCTGTGTTTTGAAGGCAATTTAGGGTAAAAATCAGTCCGATTTTGGAAGAGATTCGGGCTATTGTTCGAGGTAAAATTAGTTCGATTTTTTGAGGCATTTCAGGCTGTTGTTTGGGGTAAAAATCAGTCCGATTTTTGGAAGAGATTCAGGCTTTCGTTTGGTGAAAAATCAGTCCGTGTTTTGGAGACAATTTAGGCTACTGTTCGGGGAAAAATCAATTCACATTTTGGAGGCAATTTAGGTTGCTATTTAGGGTAAAAATTAGTCTGATTTTGGAAGAGATTCGAGTTGGTGTTCGGGGTAAAATTGGTCAGATTTTTGGAGGTGATTCAGGCTGCTATTCGGGGTAAAAATTAGTCTGATTTTTGGAAGAGATTCGGGCTGCTGTTCGGGGTGAAATCAGTCTGGTTTTTGGAGGCTATTTAGGCTGCTGTTCGGGGTAAAAATTAGTCTAGTTTTTGGAAGAGATTCGGGTTGCCTGTTCAGGGTGAAATTAGTTCGATTTTTGGAAGAGATTTAGGTTGTTGTTCGGGGTGAAATGAGTCTGATTTTTAGAGGAAATTCAGGCTGCTGTTTGGGATAAAAATCAGTCCGTGTTTTGGAAGAGATTTGGGCTGTTGTTCGGGGTGAAATCAGTCCATGTTTTCGAAGAAATTTAGGCTAGTGTTCAGGGTGAAATCAGCCCATGTTTTGGAAGAGATTCAGGCTGCTATTCAGGGTGAAATCAGTTCGTGTTTTGGAAGAGATTCAAGCTAGTGTTTGGGGTGAAATCAATCCATGTTTTGGAAGAGATTCAGGCTACTGGGTTTCTCTTTCTCCATGTTACACAACCATAGACAGTCCACTTAGATTGCCACTCATCCAATCTTCATCCGCACAGCTACCACTTTGAGAAAGACACAATCCACGCTATTGCTCGGAAAAGTAAGTTGGAATTCCGTTCTATTTAAATCTTGATTTATTGCATAAAAAAAAGTGTTGATCATCATTGGGTTGAGGCTTCGATTTATTGTGTTAGTTTGATAGAGTTTGGCTTACTTAGTTTCAGTTTTGAATTTGTTAGATTAAATTAGAGAGGTTTGAGTTTAAATCGAAAAGTTTGGGTCTAGTTTAGTTTCGATTTTTGCCCTATTCATGTACATGTGTTCTTTAGAATGTTGATAAAATTTATTTTGGGTGCTTCCATCTAATTCTTAATATTTTCGGAATTTTAAAATTTCATTTTTGTAAAATCCTTGTCATGTCATTAAATTGACAAATTGTTAATCTGATTGGTTCCTATTAATTACTAAATTATAATTATTGGTTTTAGATAAAATCCATGCCATGTTCTCAATTGTTTTTTTTTTTTGTTAGTTCGGATAATTTTATTTAATCCCTGAGTTTCAAATTATTATGTTCTGAATTTTATCCACACAATTGCTTTAGTTGTTAATGTTCTTAATTGGTCTTATGTCTTTAATATCTTATGTTCTTATTTTTTAAATTATGTGATGTCTTTAGGATTAATTTATTAGTTTGATTGATTCTTGCCAATTGTTAAGGTTGTCTATAATTTAAATTTTAACCAAAAATCCATAATTATTAAGTTATTTAGAATATTTGTTTTAGTTAAAATCTAGACTTATTCTAAGTTATTAAGTTGCTAGTTTGATCTACCTTGCTAATTATTTAGTGTTTTAGAATTTCAGTTTTAGTTAAATCCCTGCATGTTCAAGTTGATAATTTTATTTAGTTTGATTGGATCCTATTTGATTCCTTACTTTCCAAAGTTTAATACATAATTGTTGATGTTGGCTTCCTTATATTTGATTGAATTGTTAGTTCTTTATCTTTGACACTTATTTTATAGGCACCTTAGGGAATTCTTGAGTTTGAACCTTCTTTTAGAAAATGTTTTCTTTATTAAATTGACATTTTGAGTTGAATCAAATTTTCTTTTTCCACAAATGAATTTTTCCATCATAAGTTTGACTCCTTGATCCCAAATGAAAGGTAACCAAAAAGAGGATCCAATTTAGCTTTTCTCTTATTTTCAAAACCCTCTCAAGTTAGAAATCAAAAATCTCTATTTTGTGTCTATTGTATGGGATTTAACAAACCATTGGGTCCTTTTTTTTACTTCCCTTAAAGTCATTTTCAAAAACATTTAAATCACCAATAAAAGGTTTTAGAAAACATTCATTCTAGCTTTAGGCAAAGAACACCCTTTCTATTAAAATAATGTAACTAATTTCATTTAAGTTGCATTTCTCCTTTGTTGGTTTTTCAAAAACTTGGTTTTTATACACATAGGTTTGGACTTGTGCTCCCAAACTAATGAGGATACATAGGTAAAACTTATGGAATTTGAATGGGGACTTGATGGAACCCCTACATAAGAAATTTTTTCAAAACTCTTCATTGCTGCTAGTTTTCACTCAACCACTGACCCTTTAGATTTAAAATTCGTTTTAGCAAATTTAGAATGTTTTAAAATTTTTCTAAAACTTGTATGAATTTCCTCACTTCTTGAACTTGAATTTAAAATTTTATTTGAGTTAGAAAGCAATTATGGAATAGAAGATATAAATGAGTCTTTAGGGGGATTCCGTTTTCAACCAGTTCTGGACACTCGAGATCTTTTTGCAAAAATAAAATACCATACAACTTTTTAAATTTGATTAAATATTTTTTTCTCAATTCTAGGCTTCTTGAAATATATATTAGACACATAAAATATAGAAAAATTTGCTTTTTGAGGGAGATATTGTTTTTTAAATTTGTACCTACTGATCATGATGAATTCTAGACATCTAATTAGCTTGAGTGTTTTAAAAATATTTTTGAGTACTATCCAACACTGGATTCATTTTTTATGTGATATAGACACTTTGAACTATGTGTGTAATTTGTTTTATGACTTTATGTGATTATTTATTATTTTAAAAAAAATCGTTTATGCATGTTAGTTTTTCTTATCTAATGTGGACTTTGTAGAGCCTTTAGGTGTCTTTGCTGCAACTTGTCTTTTGAATGAGAGTTTGGCCTTTGGTATGTTGATCTAGATATAGAGGAGTAGTTTTCTGAATTTTTTTCGTAATTAAATTCCACTCTAAGCCATTTTTTTAGAAATTGTTTTTTTGATACTCCATTTTCTAATTGCATGCTAATGGTTTTATACTTTACTTGAAATTGTTATTATTTTTGGAGTCATTTGATTTATCTTAGCTCAATTTTAGATTTGGTACTATATATTAGACATAATAAAGGTGTTATATAATATATACTTGTCCTAACCACTCTAATTTTTTTTTAGGAATCTTATAAATTATGCATGCTATCCAGGTACACTCTCTATCACTACTTTTCGGAATTCTATGAACATGCATGTTATTGTGAGCCTTATTTATGCTTGATGTGATCCTTAGGTGATTAGATGTATGCTTAATTGCCTTAATATATGTTTGATCATTTGATTTGCCCTTATTAAAACAAATGTTGTGTGCTATATTTCTATACTAACTTTGATGTTTTATGATAGCGCTTAAAAAACAGTCCAGGTACGCACCCTAAATTTCTTTTATGATCATGATTTGACTTTTCTTGTTTAGCATGCTATCTTTTGAAATCACCTCAATCTACCTAGGTACCCTTAATCAATCAATTAATTGCCACATTTTCCTCAACTTAGTCAGTAGAGACCTTTATAGGATTTAGAAGGGTGCTACCTTTTAGAGGTACCTTCCCAATAGGTAACCTGATCCCCGGACCTAGACTCGGGTTTTTCAAAGACATGCTTTTCTAAAAACTATAAAGTCATTTTTTTAGGGTTTTCTTTCTAGTGGCGACTCTGACTTTTCCAAAAATAATTTTTTCGCCAAATAAAAGCGAGTCTCGCCAATCGAGTGAGGGCGCACGTGAGAAATGTGGGTCCACACCCTTACTATGCCTTTGGTGAATTGATATTGATTTGAGTATTCAACCCATGTCTCTTACATTGTACATGATTTGGGTGCATTAAGAGTTGCACAGAAGATACAAGTCATGGGTTTCTTGTAAATAAATAAGTTGTCAATAGTTGGTTCATGGATTTGGGTAATCTAGTAAAAACTGTAGTGCACTACCTCCTAATTTGAGGGATAGTTTGTCTTGGACATTGGGATGAGTTTCCTATGATAAGTATACTAGTGTATGTGATGCACATTAAACAAGATTTATGGTGAATCATGACGTAAGGCTATCAATTATCATTATTCACTGAGCTATGACACTGCATGAACTCTCAACCTTGAGAGGATATTGAGACTGTACCAAAATCAACAGTAGACTTTGACCTATGAGTGAGACCCTAACGTGGTCATATATCCCTATGGATTGGGTCATTGTTGATGAAGGTTGGTGGCAATAAGTATTCTTAATAAAGACACCTTGATATCTCATGGGATTGAGATAGTGTGTCCCATTGGGTGATCTAAAGGACATGTGATCATGAAATCTGTGGCCATAGTAATTCCTTTAGTGGAATTTGACATATGTTCATTTGAGCTAGAGTATGTCATTTAATCACATAATAAGTGAAATATGAAACTTAAGGATTTGAAAGGTAATCTTGATAGGTGATAACACTACTTTTTTAGATTACAAACACTAGTTCATGGGGGGTCTGCACGTAGTGGAAAGTAGGTCACAAACCTGAGCACTCGGTGTCTCGTTGTAATCTACATAGCACTAGAGTGCAGTTGACTCTTTATAATGGAATGTTGAGTCAATTTCAAAATTTGATTATGAGGGAACCATTATTCCTATGGGTTCCAGCAGTCTCTGCTCTGAGTTCATATTCCTTGTTAGCACAACTTATGAATGTTGGATGAGTTTTTAGTTCACTTTTGTGCATGAGGGCATTTTGGTAATTTCACAAGGTTGGACATGGATAGGTGAGTGGTATCTCTAGATTGGGCTCATTGATTAATTGGGCCTTGTATGATTAATTAATCAATTAACAATTTTTTTGGGTTAGATTAAGTGACCCAAACTTAGTAGGAAGCTTGTAAATACCTCTTTAGAGGTTAAGAGTTTCCAAGTCTTTCCATTCTCCTATTCAGTCTAGTGAGAGAACCCTAGCCTCTGTCATTGAGATCTCCACTATTTGAGTGCCTAGACACAAGGAAGAGTCATCGGGTGGAAGATAATGATGTTTATAAGATTTATTATGACTTTGGAGTTATCTACATCAATTGGAATTGATCCGAGAACATCCGAATCAAAGGTATGTGGCTTTATTATCTAGATTTAAGTTTTCTATGATATCCTTATTGTTTTTGAATACCTGTTTATCCATTATGATAGATTTAGCAAGCTTATGATAGATTTGCATGCACCCTACATGATCCAGGGCATGGGGACAGAGTAATCTAGGGTTCCCAACAGTTACATCTATGGGTTTTCTCCCTTTAAATGCTTTTATAGAAACCCAAACTTTGTTAAAACACTAGGATTTTAAATATCCCTTCATAGCTCCTTGCCAAGTTTTAAGCATTAGTGTTACTCACTACTGCATAAAAAACTCTAGGATACAAACCTCTTGCTATGATGAGATATGATTGTACTAAATGTATCAAGAATGATATGTACTTATACCTCTAAATCCATAGTATCCTGTGTACAAGTGGGACTATCTTTTAGTGTCCTCTAATCTATATCACTTTTTGCCTTATTACATATCATGTAGTCTCTATTAGAAATCTAGTATTTATAACAACAAACACTTTTTTATCATCTTGACTATAAAGTAATGACCCCCAAATTCCTTTTAGATATTCTATAAACTAAAGTACTTGTTTGGAAAAAGAGGTTAGACATAGTCTCTAAAACACATCCCTAAAACGATGTGGAAATTTTGAGAAAACAATTATCAATCCCACTATCTCTATCAAAATATGATTTCTTCTTTATATTATTCCATTCTACAATGGAGTTTTTGGTGCACACAACTAGGTTATAATCTAGTGTTTTGATGGAAATAATTGAACCTACTAGACACACCACCTTGATCTAATTGAAATACATTGGTATGTTTACCTAATAGATTATCCAATTCTGCTTTAAACGTAATGAATGTATTCAAGGCATCAAATTTCCTATGTACTAGATATACATACACAAACCTAGAGTATTCATTAATGGAAGTGATGAAATACCCATACTATTCCTATGTATGAACACTAAAGGTTCCAAACATTTCAATATGCACTAAGTTAAAAAATTCCTTGGTTTTATGTTCTTCAACAATAAAGAGCCTTTTGGTTATTTTACACCTATACATGATTCACATATTGGAAGATTATTTGGAATCATAATGTCCAAACTTAACCAGTTTTTGGATCTTGTTTAGATTAAAATAATCTAAGCTTTAGAATCCAAATATTTAATTAGTGCTAGGTTCTTTTGTTTAGTGATATATGACTATTCTCATTAATTACTTGACAAATTGATTATAAAGTCTCAAATAAAAGAGGTAATACATTTTATTAGCCTGCCCAACTAACCTTGCAATTGAAACTAAGATAAGTACATCTACATTAAATAACCTTCTTACTTGTTGAAAGTCATGTAAAGAATTACAAATAGTGGGCTTGGAATGAGAGCTTTCTTCAACATTTTTCTAACCATTTTTCTATCAAAAAACTCACATTTTCAAGTGATGTTTTGCACAATGAATGTCCTTGAATACTTAGAACCTTTGATCTCCACTTTTGGATCACCATAGATAGATATAAATTCCATTTTTACAAAGAGGAAATCTTATGCTTTGCCAAAACAGAGCTTACAATCTATCTATGAACAAGAAATGATTTTTACATAGAAACATAAAAACCTATGCTCTAAACCATGGAGCTTACAACCCAATCTAGATAAAGAAAAAAAATTTCAATCATTCAATCACACATATAAACATCATATTAACATTTATTCATCCATTTGAGCCATGGGATGAATAAAAAAAACCTTGTAAAATTGATGTGAGCACAACCTAGAATGGATTTAACATGCAGGAACCTAACCTAAGACTCTGATACCAATTGTAAGGAACCCTAAATTACTTCATTCCCATGCCTTAGATCATTAGAGTGTATGAAATCTATCCTAAGCTCTTTAGATGTAAACACAACGAAAAATTTGGTATTAAAAAACAACAATAATACCAAAGATTTAAAGATTAGTGTCATACTTGTAATGTGGATGTTCTCAGGTCAATTCTTATTGATGTAGAATACTCTAAATCTGTAGATGATCTAGTAAACGCAATGATCATCCACCTAATGACTCCTCTTTGAGTCTAGACACAAAGATGGTGGAGATCTCTAAATTGGAGCTTAGATTTTTCTCTCTTTGGATTGAAGGGAAAAACAACAAGATTGAAGCCCTGACCCCTTACAAAGGGTATTTATAGGTTTCCCATTGGACTTAAGTGACTTGAGCCTACCATGGGCTTGAGTCACTTAATCTAACCCAAAAAGGTTGTTGATTGATTAATTAACCTAATAGGACTTAATCAATTAGCCTACTTTATTAATTAACCTAATATCATTCACTTACCCTTATACAACCCTATGTAATTATCAAAATGCCTTTATGCAGACAAGTGAACTAAAAACCCATCGAACCCTCATAAACGTGCTATCATGGAATATAAGCTCAAGTGAGGATCACTTGAACTCATAAGATAATACTAACTTCCTCATAATTAAATTTTGAAGTTGACTCAACATCTCACTATAGAGGGTTAATTACACTCTAGTACCCTATGAATATTGCAACGAATATTAGAGTTTGTGACTTGCTATCCATTATATATTATCTCTCTATGAATTGGTATCTATAATCTAACAAGGTGAAAACTATTGTTCTATTAAGATTACCTTTACTATCCTTGAGTTATAGATCAATTTATTGTATGATCAAATGACATACTCTAACTTACTAAAAGCATATGTCAAATTCCACTAAATATATTATGGAGATCGACATATTTCATGATTACACCTCCTTAAGATTGCCCAAAGGGACACATTGTCTTAAAATCCATGAGATATCATGGTACCTCTATTAAGAATACTTATTATTACTTACTTCCATCAACAATGAATTAATCTATAGGAAATATTTGATCACTTTAGGATCTTACCCATAGGTCAAAACCATCATTAACTTTGGTACAAATTCAATATTCTCTTAAGGTTGGGAGACAATATAGTGTAGTATCTTGGTGAAGTCATGACTCCCTAATAGTTTTAATCATGACTCACCATAGGTCTTGTCCAATGTGTAACCATACATACTAAGTTCACTCACCATGAGAAACTCAACCCAATGACCAAAACTAGTCATCCCTTCAATTAGGGGATGGTGTACTACAATCTCAAATAGATTGTTTAAGTCCACGAATTGGTTGTAAACAAATAATCTAGTTGTAAGGAATTCATGACTTGAATATTCCATACAACTTTTAAAGCATCCAAGTCATGTACAATGTAAGAGATGTTAAAGCAAGAATACTCATGAAGTATGATATATGAAATAAGGATAAATAAAAGTAAAATTGGAATATCATTGAATAAATAGTGAATTCCAAATTTGTTACATTATGTTATGTTTTTAAGGTCTCTATTTTAACAATATTTTCTTTAAAATAATAGAAAATAATTTTACAAGAATATATCCTAATAAAAACCATATCAAAATTTACAAATGAAAAATATGAGACACGACACTTTCCAACTGAGTTTTCTTGCGGGTAGTTTCTCATGGTAACGAAAGGAAAGACTTGGGTGGAAGGAAATTGAACGTTAGATTATGATTTAAGCTAGACCATTAGTGTTTAGGTGCAGTTTGGGGGTGATAAAAATGTGCAAGAGGCTTCCTTTTTTGTCTTTTTCCAGTGGATTAAGTTATTGGTCATGAGTTTTGTATTATGGCTATCTGAGTACGTTATTCTGGTTGATTTTGACTTCTAAGCTGTGGGTTTATTTATAATCTTTTGTTAGTTTATTTCATTCGTTGCCGTATGTTATTAATTTACGTTAAAGCAATGCAAATTTTCTCTATGAAACCATTATTTCTCTACATAGGTTGAGCCAAAAAAGGAAAGAAAAGGAGAAATTGAGATCGAGTTGATTTACAAGTTTAGAGAGAACATTAGCCATTTTCTTTCACGTTAACCTCTTGGCAATTTTTTCAACCTAACTAGTGAACTTTGACTCCAATAATATCTCTCTTTTCTCTAAGTTGTTTGGAAGAAAATGAGACATTACTTAACTTTCATGCAACATCAAATGTATGGTATAATGTTGTTCTCCAGCTAATTTTTCATTTGCTACTCGGCCCAGTGATTTTTCCCATTTTGGGTATTAATCTTCTGGGCTCACTAAGATTTTATTTCTGAAAGAAGTTTTAAGACAAATGCAAAAGCTTCACAAATCTTGAATTTATTTCCATTTTGGAATTCATCAATAATGCAAGTAGGCATACAGGAGCTCATTCCATACATCTGGGACCCCAGGGAGGCACCAATGTATACAATCTGCATAACTTTTCGGGTCTGATAATTGGTCTTCTGTTAGAGGTTCCCACTGCTTCCTGTAGATAGATGGGTGGCCCTCTTTCCTGTACTCTGAAAGTTGTGTAATGTTAAGAACTTTCACATTCACACCTCTTTTTTTCAATCTATCGATTGTGTCGTCTACTACTCCCATCATTTTGCGGCATGATCCATTTCCCCAGTATCCCTCTTGTGAAATCAGTTCTGTTTCACTGTAACAATTTTGACCTTCTGCTGCACCCCATTCTTCAGCCCTGCAATGAACATGGCATGTTAAGAATCCTACTATTTTGATATTAGGTTAGCTTTAGAGCTAGGCATTGGCTAACCGAGGCGCAGCCTCAGCTTTCCTTCTGTCCTCTTAGGAGTCAAGACAACAGCCTATGGAGTCTCTAGCAGGAAAGAACTTGGGCTAGAGCTGGTTTAATTTGATTATATATCAAAGCATTTTGACATAGCTAAGGATACTATTCTTCCTTTCATATCTTAGGTTCAAAGGAAGTATTCTGTGTTTATGGAGAGTGTTCAGTGGCAGGAGGCAGCTGCTGAGAGACTTTTCTCTAAACAGGTTAGGAGTTTGAAACACTTGAATAAAGAGAATTAAGATAGGAATATCCAAATCTGGAAAGAGTTGGAGGTGTAACTTCACAACTACTAGTATGGGACATATTAATTGACATACCTTTGGTGAGTTGGGGACATGCTAACGAAAAACAACTGGGTCTTGCTTCTGTTGACATGAACTTCCAACCAATCTGACCAAGTTTTGAGAGCCATCTCATAAACGCGTACCATCTCTACATCTTTGTAAATCCCATCTGGGCTTTCAAATGATCCCCACCTAATCATTTGAAGAAACAATATCAGAATTTTTGGTGCACCAATTCAGCATGGTAGGCCCAGAAGTGAAGTTGTTTATTCCTTACTATTGATCAAGAAGCTATGATTAAGGGTCCCAATGTGTACTTACAGAACTTTCATTTTGGACCTTCTCCACCAAAGATAGGTGTTGAAAACGAGTATGTCTGCATCAGTCCAATGCCTTGCGTGCTTTTCAATTGCTTGCACTCTCACAACCCGTTCTGGTAATCGGTGCATCACTGGATCATCAGAGTTCGATTCCACTAGCATTGGGGCCCAATAGAACTCTATAGTGGCATTGTATTCCTTCATTTCATTAACAAGCAATTAGCCACGGCAAATCCAAATTGTAACCATAGAAAGCATTAAGAAATAGTTTTTTTCTTCACAAGGACCCATAAAAGTGCTGCTTCTCTTAGTGCCCAAGTGTATTGATTTTAGTAAATAGTTAGAATGGTAGAAGCCCTTTGCCTCATATACATGTATGGCACATCAGTCGAGTTTCTTGTGCATCACAAAGAGGGAAGTGTTGGACTCACAGTGGCCTTGAAGGTGGTCAAGGAGCCATTGGTGTGCATGGATTTGAGGTTTGGAGGGATGGATGAATCAACCAGGCAGACCATTGAAACCCACTGGCCCCTATTAAGTGAATCGCCGACGAACACAAGCCTCTTACCCCTCAGCCTCTCCAGCAATGCTGTGGCATTGAACCTTGTTAACATGAAAAACATTCAACAAGACTCAAAAAACATTAACAATCTCATTATCATCATTTCAAAGTGCATGAAATAATGGAGCTGAGAGAAAGAGACAGACCTGGGGAGATCACATTGGTGAGGCTGCCATCTCCAATTCTGATAGCTCAAATCCTGCCTCCCAAACTTCTCACAAGCCAACTGATCAGACATGAAAGTGCATTGCTTCTCCTTGTACAAAGGGTGAGAGCTATTATCAAACACCCACTTGCCCGAGAACAAATTGCACCCAGAGCACGACGATTCACCGCAGTTCTGACATATTGACTTCCGATCTTCCAACCACCGTCCACCCTCTCCTGTCATATAAACAGCAGCAACAACCAGTGTAGCCACCAGGAGGCCCATAAGGGAATGAAAGCTGCACCTCACACCCCATGTTCCGGCCACCATGTGCAATTTCTGTACCATATTCACCTTCCCTTTGCCAGTGACTGGGGACTCGTTTCTAAATCCCAAAAACTGGTTGGTGGAAGCCATTTTTTTTAATGGATTAGGAGGAGTGGTGCAACTCCATTTATGGGTAGGTTACCAAAAACAATATACATATAGGGTGTTACACACCCTTTTAGCTTCAACGTAAAGGTCTTAGTTAATCATTTGCCGTGTTTTTGCATCAAAGTGAGGATTGGTGGGACTCCAGGAAAGTCTCATCACAGTGAAAACTGGATATGATTCAGTCAAATATTGGATGAATGATGAAACAAAAAATATCTAAAGGGACAGGGGTAGTGAGGAAAGTAAAGCCGAGTCACAGCAGCTATTTAGTATTTACCTTGTTTTCTTTATATTTTCTTTTTCTGGTATGACCAGAGCTGTTGAAGTGATTAAAATATACAATGGATTAGGTTGGGTAGTTGAAATATCTATATCCAAATTTGTTGTCCTCAAGCGTCACAATGGCAATGGCCTGCCTCCCGTCCATCCGTTACTAAAGAACCATAGAGGATTTGGTAAACGTCATATCGAATCTTTCCTTTTTTTCAAAAAAAAAATATATATATAAATGTGAAAGGATAAAAATACAGCGGCTTCTCGGATCGACACCCATAAAGCCTAACGGTCGAACCTTATCTCCCATTTCTCCCTATGATGATGAAAGGGAAGAGAGGAAAGGAAGAAAAAAGGAAAATGAAAAGAGTAGATAGATTTCGGGCTAGAGCATTTTTGCTCCTTCACATTCATGTTTTATTTGATAGAAAAAAAAATTTGTTAAAGAAAATTTGTTTGAAATTAATTAAACTTTAGCTTTGTATGTAATCATTCAACTCAACATAATTTTTATCATATAACCATCTCATATTTCTAGTATCAAAAATTCATCTTGGCTATCCTTAATTAGTAGGAGAAACCCTTGCTAAACTAAGAGAAGAATTTATTTTCCATACTTAGAGTGTGATAAGTGATAAGGATCATAAACACTCTATATATAAGTATGTTTAAAGGCCTCAATCATAGTCATTTTAACAAAATGAAAATAACTATCTTGTAACCATATAGTCCCAATAAAAGAGTTTCTCACTAATAAAAGATATATATACAAATTAAGTGGTTTAATTAATGAAGGTAATGGACAATAAAAGAATGCCATTTATAAAACAAATATACAAAGCACGGGTTTATTTCACAATATAAACCAATGGATTCAAAAAATCTTTATTTAATGAATGAAAATTGTATAATTTATAATAATCTCATTCATTAACATTATTTTGATTAATCCATTCGATTTGAGTTATTAGTTTATTCATATTATTGTAAAGAGACATTTATATATAATAATTAGTCTCTGAAGGGGTCATAGAAAACTTGTGTATTTGGTAATGCGATATGTTCATACTTAGGATTT